>NC_081450.1:8471470-8479193 GCF_007210705.1 Tigriopus californicus | reverse complement strand
GGGGGTCCTGAAAAATAGCTGGTTTGTCTTTGAACAAAATTTACACGCAAGAACATACTAGAAAATATATCAAGTCAGATCATAAGCGACCAATGCCCTCTCTGTTTTTTTCACGACTCTTATGGATTGGATGGATCTGAAAAAATCTTGGGCTAAAGTCTCAAAATTCCCAACAGATTTAGGGTTTTTACGTTTTAGGATCTTTTGTTGAAAAAATCTGCAGAGGTTTCTTAGAGTTTTTTTTGCTCTTTTTCGCAGAAATCTGAAGTAATAGAGATTAGAGATCCGTGTTTATTAGAAACGGCAGGAGACCAAACATTTTTTAGACAAGTTTTGAGTTTTTGTTCGTCATCTTTTTACAAGCTTGACTGCTTCCAATAATTATGGCAGGCCTTTGGGTCAAAACTCCAGTTTTTGTCTTCATCATCTCCCTTGGTATGTAAAACGATGAGAAAAACCATTATTTACTTGCGTTTTAACTCCTACAATGTCTAGACATTTTCCAGCATTTGTTTCATTGTCAATCTCACTTTCTAAGTCCACATCAACCCCATCAGTCAAGCAAGGTTTTTTCCAGTGCTGACCATCTGGTAACCCGGTCCATTGGTGGGAAGTTGAGATAAAATTGCTAATAGGCCAGTGAAGCAAGCAAAACATTTTTGCTTTTTTTTTTTTATTTGATTACATTTGGCTTCAAGCCTTTTTTGTTTCCCGTTATTACATTTTGCTGCCGCTTAAGATGTGACGAGATCGGCATAATGAACTTTTCTGTGTTGATTACAGGCTGGCCGGGGATCAAAGGGTTTCCGTCTTTGTTTGCCATGTGTACCCGCTGTAGATGACGATTCAATTTGCAACTCTCCACAAAGGTCTTTCCACAGAGAGAGCAAAGAAAAGGTCGCTCGCCTAAAATTGAAATTGGGTTACTAATGGTGACTGTTAGGCAAACAACTTGTGAAGTTTTGATAGACATACCTGTATGAGAACGTGAATGTACTGTCAGCCTCATGTTCTGGGTGAAAGACTTGCCACAAATATCACATGAAAATGGGCGTTTGCCAGTATGGATCAACTGAAAGAAGGGATGAAAGTTAGATCTCCAAAGTTGCGTGATCATTCGGAGGCTACAATACCTGGTGACGGTTATAGGCTGTCTTACCCGTCAGGGTACTTCCACATAAACTACAAAGATATTTTTTCTTGTTCCTTATTTGCTCCTGCTCCTTTCGGCTGGAGGGTGGATAAGAGAAACCCGTTGTCCTGTCATTTGTTTTTGATTTCATGTTCTTAAGCAGGATTGGCTGCTTCAAAGTTTGCTCTTTTCGGTTTCGCCGCTCTTCAGGTTCATCATGTTCCTCCCGATCCTCTCCATTACCATCTTCATGGTCCTCTTCATGTTCACCCTCGCCGTCTTCGTCGTCGTCGTCGTCCTCTTCCTCGACTTCCGGATCCTCTTCTTGAAGGATCAATTCAGGCATAATCATACTGGCTGTAGGCGAACCCCAATCCTCGTCCTCTCCGTTGTCCTCATCTACCTCATTTGGGTCTCCCTCGCCGCCCTGGGGTTGGAGCCTTTGGCCCAAATCACAGTAGCAAAGATGGCTAGACATAGACGGGTTTGTACTGGACTCCAAGTCGTCCAAGAGGGGAACGGCTCGATGACACTTGGAACATTTGACTTGGTGATGCCCGACATTTTTCGCATGGGCCACGGCGTGATCTGGTCGGGACCAATTTCGTCCACATGTGGCGCAGAACCACGGGCAAGTCTTCTCGGTCCGGTAGAGCCTTGAGAACTTCTTTTGAACTTTCAGTGAGAGATAAATTTGGTATTGGTCCACCAGGCGTTGGAATCCCTCCCATGAGGAAGAATCATTGACGTCAATGAAGCCGGTATACATGTATTTCAAAAGTGTCTTGACCTCTTCGGGCGAGGCCTCGATCTTGAGAATATCTGTTCCTGAGATATTGCTTCGCCATAACTCCGAAAAGGCCGCAATCACTACTTTGTGGGTGAGAAAGCTTTGATTGGTGGGCAATGACGTGAGGGTTAGGTCACAGAGATCCTCGCTTTTGAAGGCATTGAAGCACATATCTCTCAAATGCAACGCGTGCTCCACTCTTTCCCAATTGGATTCCAACCTTGATCCAAACATGGTACGGTGACAATTCGTCGATGGCGTAGCCACAAAAAGTTTAGCTGGATTGTTTAGACGAGTGAAGCACCTCGTGCCTTGGCGGATTGGCAAGTGCAACAAAACAGCTGGCTACGCCTTTGAGTCGCTCTGACAACCCAACCTTAGAAGCCAACATTGGAACTTTGGAGATGGATGAATAATAAGAGTTCCCAGCAACTGAATCTTAGGGCGAAGTGTGAAAATTGTTGTAAGGTTATCTATTTCTACATCTTGATATTATAGGAAGGTTACTTGGTTCGGAAGGTTCCTTGATCGCAAGCATGATCTTTGGCATTTTACACCCGTCCAGGGAGGTACGAGTATGTGAAGTTCGGTGGCATCTGTTAGTTCGATTGCTAAAGTTCAAAGTGCTTCTTTGTCCAGTTTAAACAGGAGATAACATCAGACCAGAAACCGTGGTTCACCGATACATGACTTTTGCGAATAGATTAGGGCTCTAAAGGGCGCGAGAGAGAAGTGAAGAAGAGCCATTTTGATGTCTTTCTACATTTACTTTTTTGGCCGGGAAGACTCGAGCAGTGGGATCAGTTTCTTTGAATGGAATAAGGGCCGGGATTGTGGGTGCAGGGATACGATCTACTAGGTTGATTTCAAGACTAGTAATGAATTGGATGACTTCAATCTCAGCAAACAGAGCCCAAGGCTAGTTCTCGCTGGTGTTTTGTCCACTTTGGAGTAGTCCTGGGTGGTGGCGTGACGTCACACCAGAGCTCTGCAAGACTGTAACGTGTACGACGACAAACGGCGACTGATATGGATAATGGATGGAGCACTATGATGGCAACTGAGTAGGAAAAGAGAGGCTGGAGGAGCCTTTTCGTATTGGTATTGGTGGTGATTCACTTGATGAAGTGAAGTGAGATAGGGAAAGTCTGGGGGAATCTCAGCAATCCTAGGCAGTGCAAGCATCCAAAGTCAAAGGCCTAGTCATGACCTTTTCGACCCACCAAGTGAGCACAAGCATGGCCGGCTTTAAGTGGATGGATCTCTTGGAGAAAGAGTTCGACAAATCTTTTGTGAGCATGGACGAGTTGTTCAAGTCTGTGACGGAAGAATATGAAATCTATGATCTATACGAAGCCAATCGGAAGGTCCTGGCCAATATGGGATCATGCTTCGTCCAAGTTCTACACAAAGCACAAACCATTATTCAACAAAATGCCAAACACGAAGCTGAACTCATTCATCTACGAGAGGAATTGGCCGAATCCAAAGCCACCTTGGCCAAAGTGGAGTCCGAAAAGAAGTACCTGGTGTGCAAGCTTCAATCATCCTTAATGGAAAACCAGAAGCTAAAGGCTCCAAACATGTCGAAGGACCGAGATGCATCGGGCGAGGAAAAGATGTGTGCAGATATCCAACTCAAACTAGCCAACGAAATGGCCATCATTCAGCGTGTGGATTGGAACGCCAAGAAGATGGAGGAGAGGGCCAAGAATCTGGAAGAGGAGAATATCCGACTCCGAAAGAGTCAGGTAGAGCTTGAGAGCGAGTTGGTTGGTGCCCGTCTGGACTCCAGATACTTGGACAAGGAACTAGCCGGTAGAATTCAGCAGATCCAAATTTTGCTAGCCAATGGAACAAGTCAGGAGCACAAGCAGAAGGTTTGGAACCAAATTGAGACCGAAATGCATCTCCAGCGATCCAAGACAATCTCGAACATGTGCTACGCCAAGCAGCGTATCAAGGATTCTTCTCGAGCTCATGATCCGCATGAAAATGACAGAAAAGAATCATTCACTGACCCGAAAAGCCGCATCAAGCAAGTGCACATTCACAAGAACGATTCCGAAGAGTTGGGTATGGCCATTTTGGGTGGCAAAGAGCACGGTTTACCCATCATGATATCCGAGGTGTTTTCTCACACTGCTGTGGGCCGTTGCCAGAAGATTTCAGCGGGTGATGTGATTCTGGCCGTGAATGGCGACAGCTTCCAAGAGCTTGGCCACCACGAGGCGGTCAAGTATCTCTCGGCGCTTCGAGGAGCCATCAAATTGGACTTGGAGCATCGAGTGGATGATAACATTGAAGATGTGTGTGATATGACAAGCAGGTATTACGAAATCTTTGGCGATGTTCAGGATTCCAATGTGGATTATCCGGCTGTGCCGCGGATGTCGTTGTCGCGGCCTGGACAAGCAAAAGACACACGGCCGCGATCGGCTTCAATCGATTCGAGAGCCTCAACCAACTCCGTGAGAGAGTTGCCCCAAGTCCATTCCAGCCCCAAAAAATCTGCCTTAAATGGGAAAGTGTCTTCAATCTAATTGGCCAAGGACAGCCTTTATTTTGAATCCAAGTTTTGTGATCATATTTTTTTTCCAGAGCGTTTGTTATCATTATTAACCGTTTACATTTGTTGCACCAAAAATGGAAGAAATTTCATTGATCAAATAGTGCTATGTGTAAATCAGGTTTATTATTAATCTCTTGTTCACATTCAAACTCGACCTTTTCAGCGAGACTTCTTTTACTGGGTGAATATTCGCACTGCACTCAGTCGGTCAAGATACGGGGTTATTTATTCTGAAGGCTTGAAATTTAGTCCGTGATTAATTATAGTTAGTCAACGATGCTCATGTGAGATTGAAGGATCATCCATCCACCAGATCTGGGTTAGGTTCTTTGGATGGTGTGTCAGGTGTGTCAGAACTCGGTGTCACCATCGTAGTCATCCACTCGAAGTGGAGAAGCAAATTTGACCTCGCTCTTCTTCCTCCTTTCATGAGGCAGTCTAAATGAGGGATTGAAATTTTTCTGTGGATTGTTGTTCGGCTTCTTGTAGAATCCAGGCTTGAAAGGTTCCGTTGGAGGCTCTCTATAGTGAATGCGATCGTCATCGTCCGTCATTGATGATTGGGAGGGAGCCCGAAATCTCCGTTGAGAGGAGGGAGTGGCTGGAGTAGATTTGGACCCTGACCCATAGACCAACTGCAATCATTGAGACAATCGTCATGAATTGCGATGGAAACTGGATGCTATCATTATTATTATCATCATCATTTTTATTGTGTTACTTGATTCCTTCCGTCTTCTTTGAATTGAACTCGAGGCTCCAATTCTAGCCGCTCCATCTCAAACGAGGTTTTTCGATTACGGACTTGAGCCTCAGCCGAGCTGATGCTTGTCTCCTGACTTCTCATCATTTCTTGACGCTTGGTATGTTCTTGTTGAAGAAGTAATACATCCTCAGGTTGAATGTGACGCCGATCAAAATCATGCTCGAATCCCTCTCCACTCTGATCGTCAGCAAAGGTCTCATCTTGATATGGGTTGTGCGTGTCCGTTGCAAGCTCCTCCAAATTTTCCGCCACGGAATATTTGTCTTCTAGAACTGGAATATTTCCTGGGAACTGGAATTGAAAATGACAAGTCTCATTAGATACGGTGACTGTTATTCATAAACATTGAGCTCACCGATGATGAGCCTTGGCTCTCAACTTGGCCATTGATTATCGTCGTGGTGGAGGACTGTCCATACGCCGCCGAGTATGAATAGCTGTGAGATGAAGACGATTGCATTTGAGTCTCTTCCTCCATTAGGAAACTTCCATCGTCCGTTACGTATTCTTTTCGAACAGTCACGGGTGATGGGGGCAATATCCGAACACCGCCCTTGAGACCTTCCTCCTTTCCCTCTTGCCGCCGGACCTCCTCTTTGCGAACGATTTGCTCTTGTTGCATGGCAATCATCTTGGCCTTCTCCTTGACGGGGATGAACTCGACAGTGTTGGTTGAAGTGGTCACGGAAGAGACTTCGCTCTCGTTGGTGGGTGAGAAAACCTGACGGGAAGGAGAGAACATGATCTTGGTCTTAGGAGGTAAGCTTGGAGGCGAGTCTCGAGATGAAGAGCTGTGCATGAAATGAGATTCTTGAGCACTAGAAGAGGACCTGATTGCGTTGTCGGTCCGCAACTGGGACATGAACTGGTTGGTGAAGTCCTCCGCATTGCCTTGCGCCCCTGGGACGTTCGCATTTAAGCGCTCCTCCCATTCATCGCGTGCATGGTCGCCACGTCTAGGAGTATTTTGCATCACTTGCCTCCTGGCCTTGACCTGTTCTTGCAAATAGGTTGGCCCGTCGGTCTCTTGCTTCCGAGCTTGAGCCTTATTGCCGACGCGATCGCTCCTGATCTCGTTTACATCCACTCTCCATCCCATGTTTCGTAACATCTCGTACAGTTTTTGAATGGTCTCGTCCGACTCCCAATAAGGAGGTCCGTGGGGTCCGTCGACCTCTGGTGGAGGTGCATTAGCAGGGGGGAAGTCCATGGGTACTGTCATGTACTCCATGAAAGCGGGATCCCGCCCGTGCGGGTCCAAGGGGTTTTTCCAAATGGGCAGGATTCTACCCGTGTCGTCGCAACGGTACCCGCGATGATTGATGTCGCCCGGAGTAAACTTGGAGGGCCGAGGCGCAGTGCCACCCGTTCCAGAGGGTCGCTTTTGAATACCTTGAAGAGCACTCTCTGGGGTAAACGATAGGGGGGTCAGGCCCATTTTTGACAGAGGAGTGGGTTCATAATCTGGCAGACTGGCCAAGTATTCCATAGCTCGCGGTAGGGGCGTGCTGGAGGCATTCTTGGTCATGTTGGCTACATCTTCTGGGCTGAGTTCCGGTTCTTGGTATCCAACACAGGGCTTGAGTCGCTGGTCCTCCATTTTCCATGAGAGTCGGTTACCGGTCAACCACTTCTCGGGAAGGTACAAGTCTTCCACACTACCTTCGCCCGGTCCAATGATGAATTCCGCCTCACACAAGGCTTCACCCAAAGGATTGACAGCCTGACACGTGTAGATTCCCGAATCACTTTCACTAATCCTATGGAATACCAAACTGTAACGGATATGGTCGATCTGCTTGACCTCGATCCTTCGCTCGGGTACATATCTGTTGGGAAATCCATTGTAATTTTCGGTGTGCACCTGGCTCGTCACAATTTCATCCTCCTTATACCAAGTGACCTCGGGGAGAGGCCAGCCACCCACCTCCACTTCTGCCACCAATCTAGCACCTGAAGATGTCTCCGTGTCTACCAGGCGCTTCCAGAACACAGGTGGGAATTGCTTTTTCCGCACTATTAGATCACAGTTCGAGATGTCATGTCCCAAACGATTTTGCGCCACCAGCGTGTACTTGCCCATGTGATGTTCCCGTGCATAGCGAATGATGAAGGTGGACATTTTTCTTGAGTGGTGAATCTCCACATCCTCCCAGCCTCGTTCCCCAGGAACCACTTCTTCGTCGTCGAAATACCAACTAAAGATTGGCTGAGGTTGAGAATCAACAATGCCTTCAAAAAAGACTCGAGCTCCTTCTTCAACGGCATTGCCTTCGATTTTGGTGACGAAGCGGGGAATACAGGGAGCCTTGGGGCCAATTTTCAGCGAGTCGTTTTGGACGCTTTTCGGGAAGTAGTCCTTCCTGTACTCCGTTGGGTACATTTCCTTTTGGATGTATGCATCCCGCATTGGTTTGTAGTAATCCATATTGTCTAGTATTGTCTCAGAGTCCAAGAAACGGC
>NC_081450.1:8470426-8471429 GCF_007210705.1 Tigriopus californicus | reverse complement strand
GATTGCATTTGAGTCTCTTCCTCCATTAGGAAACTTCCATCGTCCGTTACGTATTCTTTTCGAACAGTCACGGGTGATGGGGGCAATATCCGAACACCGCCCTTGAGACCTTCCTCCTTTCCCTCTTGCCGCCGGACCTCCTCTTTGCGAACGATTTGCTCTTGTTGCATGGCAATCATCTTGGCCTTCTCCTTGACGGGGATGAACTCGACAGTGTTGGTTGAAGTGGTCACGGAAGAGACTTCGCTCTCGTTGGTGGGTGAGAAAACCTGACGGGAAGGAGAGAACATGATCTTGGTCTTAGGAGGTAAGCTTGGAGGCGAGTCTCGAGATGAAGAGCTGTGCATGAAATGAGATTCTTGAGCACTAGAAGAGGAACTGATTGCGTTGTCGGTCCGCAACTGGGACATGAACTGGTTGGTGAAGTCCTCCGCATTGCCTTGCGCCCCTGGGACGTTCGCATTTAAGCGCTCCTCCCATTCATCGCGTGCATGGTCGCCACGTCTAGGAGTATTTTGCATCACTTGCCTCCTGGCCTTGACCTGTTCTTGCAAATAGGTTGGCCCGTCGGTCTCTTGCTTCCGAGCTTGAGCCTTATTGCCGACGCGATCGCTCCTGATCTCGTTTACATCCACTCTCCATCCCATGTTTCGTAACATCTCGTACAGTTTTTGAATGGTCTCGTCCGACTCCCAATAAGGAGGTCCGTGGGGTCCGTCGACCTCTGGTGGAGGTGCATTAGCAGGGGGGAAGTCCATGGGTACTGTCATGTACTCCATGAAAGCGGGATCCCGCCCGTGCGGGTCCAAGGGGTTTTTCCAAATGGGCAGGATTCTACCCGTGTCGTCGCAACGGTACCCGCGATGATTGATGTCGCCCGGAGTAAACTTGGAGGGACGAGGCGCAGTGCCACCCGTTCCAGAGGGTCGCTTTTGAATACCTTGAAGAGCACTCTCTGGGGTAAACGATAGGGGGGTCAGGCCCATTTTTGACAGCTTGGTAT
>NC_081450.1:8469689-8470392 GCF_007210705.1 Tigriopus californicus | reverse complement strand
GTCTTCTTTGAATTGAACTCGAGGCTCCAATTCTAGCCGCTCCATCTCAGCCTTGGCCGTACAGCAGCCTTCCGTCTTCTTTGAATTGAACTCGAGGCTCCAATTCTAGCCGCTCCATCTCAAACGAGGTTTTTCGATTACGAACTTGAGCCTCAGCCGAGCTGATGCTTGTCTCCTGACTCCTCATCATTTCTTGACGCTTGGTATGTTCTTGTTGAAGAAGTAATACATCCTCAGGTTGAATGTGACGCCGATCAAAATCATGCTCGAATCCCTCTCCACTCTGATCGTCAGCAAAGGTCTCATCTTGATATGGGTTGTGCGTGTCCGTTGCTAGCTCCTCCAAATTTTCCGCCACGGAATATTTGTCTTCTAGAACTGGAATATTTCCTGGGAACTGGAATTGAAAATGACAAGTCTCATTAGATACGGTGACTGTTATGCATAAACATTGAGCTCACCGATGATGAGCCTTGGCTCTCAACTTGGCCATTGATTATCGTCGTGGTGGAGGACTGTCCATACGCCGCCGAGTATGAATAGCTGTGAGATGAAGACGATTGCATTTGAGTCTCCTCCTCCATTAGGAAACGTCCATCGTCCGTTACGTATTCTTTTCGAACAGTCACGGGTGATGGGGGCAATATCCGAACACCGCCCTTGAGACCTTCCTCCTTTCCCTCTTGCCGCCGGACCTCCTCTT
>NC_081450.1:8457192-8467007 GCF_007210705.1 Tigriopus californicus | reverse complement strand
CTTGGTCATGTTGGCTACATCTTCTGGGCTGAGTTCCGGTTCTTGGTATCCAACACAGGGCTTGAGTCGCTGGTCCTCCATTTTCCATGAGAGTCGGTTACCGGTCAACCACTTCTCGGGAAGGTACAAGTCTTCCACACCACCTTCGCCCGGTCCAATGATGAATTCCGCCTCACAAAAGGCTTCACCCAAAGGATTGACAGCCTGACACGTGTAGATTCCCGAATCACTTTCACTAATCCTATGGAAAACCAAACTGTAACGGATATGGTCGATCTGCTTGACCTCGATCCTTCGCTCGGGTACATATCTGTTGGGAAATCCATTGTAATTTTCGGTGTGCACCTGGCTCGTCACAATTTCATCCTCCTTATACCAAGTGACCTCGGGGAGAGGCCAGCCACCCACCTCCACTTCTGCCACCAATCTAGCACCTGAAGATGTCTCCGTGTCTACCAGGCGCTTCCAGAACACAGGTGGGAATTGCTTTTTCCGCACTATTAGATCACAGTTCGAGATGTCATGTCCCAAACGATTTTGCGCCACCAGCGTGTACTTGCCCATGTGATGTTCCCGTGCATAGCGAATGATGAAGGTGGACATTTTTCTAGAGTGGTGAATCTCCACATCCTCCCAGCCTCGTTCCCCAGGAACCACTTCTTCGTCGTCGAAATACCAACTAAAGATTGGCTGAGGTTGAGAATCAACAATGCCTTCAAAAAAGACTCGAGCTCCTTCTTCAACGGCATTGCCTTCGATTTTGGTGACGAAGCGGGGAATACAGGGAGCCTTGGGGCCAATTTTCAGCGAGTCGTTTTGGACGCTTTTCGGGAAGTAGTCCTTCCTGTACTCCGTTGGGTACATTTCCTTTTGGATGTATGCATCCCGCATTGGTTTGTAGTAATCCATATTGTCTAGTATTGTCTCAGAGTCCAAGAAACGGCCACGGGTTCAAAACTCACCCAGTCGATTGATTGAATAACACATAACTATTAGGCCTGATGACCCGACATCAGTCACAACCTCGATTTCGAATGAGGAACACAACATGAAGGAACTGCACTCCCTACACTCGCTGTCTCTTCTCAAGTGCTTACTACTTGATCCGTCGTTCGGCCAATTCCAAAGATGAATCAGGATGTTTGATCACCAATGACAGACAGAGTTCGCCCAGTTGGGTCGGTCAGAATATGTCCAAAACGAACATCCGCCCAACTAACTAGCGAATGATCTCACGTCTTTTTACCACTCTGACTTTCCTTTCGAGGTGAACGATGACGATGCCCTTGAAGATCTTGGCCGACTTAATCCTGATTTTAGCCGTCATGCAGGAGCGGAGAGAACGACGATTTGACGATTGTGTTGGGAGGTAAGTGAAAGTACTCTGCTCAGGGACGGACTCAGGTCTACTCAATAGGTGGGTGGAGGGAAGGTTTTGTTAGCTTGAACCTCCTTCTTTGAGCTCGAAATGCATGCTTTCTCTCCCTATTCTTGGGCACAAGCTCTTCGAATTCAGTTATGAGGTAGTACGCTCTACGCTACAGTGGAGCCCCCCCCCAAAAAAAAAAAATTGAATGAACTCAAAAACAGTTTGGGCCCAAAGTTGTCCGACATCCGTGGCCTTTTTAGCACGATTACAAAGTAGATTACCGTAGAGTGGCTATAAAAATAGAAAAAGCTGCTTCTTTTCCAATATTTGCAAAAACGCATAGCCCAATTCTCATTTGATAGCCCTTGACCCAAAAAACACATGGACTGACATGTTTTTATAGTCTTAGTTAATTCCTTGAATTCGGTCCACTGACTGAACAGCTAAGGGGTCTTCCATGTCCATTCTTAATCATTATTGCCTTTGTTCGGCCAAGGATGTGCTTGCCCTTCAAGAGTTTCCTTACCCTGGCTGGCTCTTTGCCCAAACGGAATTACGCTCTCTAGTCCTGCCATATACTCGGACAGTACTGCTTTGTACGAGGAGAAATGAATGTGAATTCGTTGGTTTCTCCCCAATTCATTTCCTTAAATCGTTATTCATTACTTGTATTAACTTGTCTCAACTGACATTGAGCTTTGCCATTTGATGATGAAATTGTAAACATGTTTGCATTAACGTTGACAGGATATGAATTTGTTTGCACTTAACCTTAACAGCTAAAGAAAAGGGCACACACATTGTATTTGTAAAGTAAATTTTTTGATCAAACATGGAATTTCTGATGGCGAAGGTGTGTGTTCAAAGCGGTTCATTGAAAAAGTAAGAATAAAAAGTCTCGTGACAAATTACACTTCGTACATTTGGCTTGGAATGTTATTGGTGCTCCTCATGGCGGGTTGTAATCTTACACCATGTGGTGTTATCGATTGCAATGGGACACTTCGGATTCAGTGGATGCGAGTAATCTGGAGGCCTACTATTTGTATTAACGCAACGTATCTGTGCACACAGGTACGTGCAGCCCAGATTTGTCAAGAGTTAGGCTGAAAAAGCGAGAGAAATGGAAGCTCAAAATGAAGAGATTTTGGTGCTCCAATCCATCTTTACCGATCAGGAGTTCCAGTGGAACGACCACAAACGAAAGGGCCTCTTCTGGCTTGAAGTCAGTGTTCCCTCTGACTTTTCTGTGTTTCTCTCTGTGCATGGGGCTGAATCGCTTCTTAAGCATTCAATTGACTATCTGTCGCCTCTAACGCTGGAGTTTGTCTTGCCTAGGGATTACCCCGAGATCTCTGCGCCACAATTCGAAGTAAAATGTGGATGGATGAGCCCAGATTTGTCGGCATCAGTTGTCGAGGGGTTGTTGGAGATTTGGAAACGAGATCAAGGTCCAATCCTTTTTGCATGGACCACTTTTCTCAAAGAACTGGGATTCAGCCATCTCGATGGTGACAATGGCATGGAAGTGGAAACCCAGAGCATCTTGACGGGCATATTGGCTTATGACCAAGATCAGAAGACAAAGATCTTTCGGGATGGCATTCAAACCTGCCAGATATGTTTCATTGACACTTGCGGTTGGGATTTTGTGACCATATCCGGCTGCCAGCATGCCTACTGCTCTGATTGCTTGACTCACTATTGTGTGGGAAAAATTGAAGATGGAGCAATGAGCTCGATTCCATGTCCGTTTCCCGATTGCACGCATTCAATGGAAACCCAGGTTGTGAAGAAACTAACGCCTTCTTCATTGTATGAGGCGTATGATGCCAAATGTTTGAACTTGTTTCTTCGCACGATTAGTGGAACAACTTGGTGTCCACGGGTCAATTGTCAGTACCTTGCCGAAGTCCTTGAGGACCAATGTGGACAGTGTCCCGACTGCGGGTTTGTTTTCTGCCTCACGTGTGGAAAGGCGTTCCACGGGCCAAGTAGTATTTGCGAAAAAGACAAAGAACAAGCGGAAACGGTTGTTACCCAACAAATGTCGGAGCCACAGTCGTTTCAAAGAATCCTTCAGAAAAAGGGTCGGATGGAAGTTCGGCGTCATTTAGATCGGATTGTCGGTACCATGTTTGGGTACATGTCGCTTGCTGAACAATCCCAATTGGTCAGAATTTACCTTGATGCCGACGAAGAGAAGAAAAAGACTTACGATGACTTTTTCGGTCGGCCTTTCATTACCTACTTCTCGTTATCGAAGTCTGGAAACTTTCCTATTGCATACAAGGGTTTTTTGCTTGCTTTTCAAGGCGATAGAAATGAAGAAGACCTACTGGAGCCCTACAAGCTCATTAGTGCATTTGCAAATATGAGCCCATGTCCGGTCTGTTTTATTCCCATCGAGAAAACTGGGGGTTGCCATCATATGCATTGTTCAATTTGTGGTGCCCACTTTTGTTGGGATTGTTTGAATCTAATGAGAAACTGCATTTGCTACTCTTGACCCTTAATACTGTTACTCCATTTCTATGATTAAATGAACACATTGCACATTAGAGTAAAATATCCCCTCATTTTACTTCGCTTAGAAAGTATAAGTAAAACAAGATCATCTGTTTCTATTTACAATCCCTGGTCCATTTCAAAGCATCCTCTGGAGCCAAGGAGAGCCTTCGGTTGGACTTGATAACCAAAGCCAAATCGTAGGATTCCCTTCGATCATGAATAATTGGGGCCGATGGCGTTGGCGAACCCTGTGGAGCAGGTTTGAGCTCGCCCATGGTTGTGATACTCCCGCTCCGACTCCCGTTCGTACCTAAGAGAACGGATCTCCGAGAGAGATCAAAGGAGAGTTGATCATCCTGGATTTGGACCACCGTGAAAGACACGCTCTTTCTCCGACTGTTCATCAAGGTATGATTCACATTGATATCCTCAAGCTCATCGAAATAATCCATGTCTTCATCGTAATCGTTGGCGGTGGGCTCTCGTTTCGTGTCCCACGTGCGCCACAAGTACATGAAGTACGTCCAAAATATGACGGCCAAGGTGCCCAAAACTACCGATATACCTCCGAGTATGAAAACCTATGGTCCATGAATAAAAATGAGCCGTGAACTTATGAAAAGGTCCAAAAGTCTCTGTGGTATGTGCAATCTTCATCCTCACCTTCAAGAGAAAGAACTTTTTTTGGTATTCTTCTCTATTTTCTATGATCAAACTCGATAACGTTGTGTTCCCTAGCTGATCGCTTTGAAAATCACCATCTTCACTGCCATTGGGATTGTTTCCCGACGATGTTGGATGGGACCAGTTCATAAAAGACGCATACCAAATGAGATTATCATCCCCTCCTTGGCTTTGATTGGCATTAATTGGGGGATAAAAAGGCTCCTCCCCAAGAAGATCTGAAGTTGGAGAAGATTGAGTTGGCTCCACCACGACCACGGTGAAAGGAGCCGTGCGAAGTTCCCCATACCTGGTTGATGATGATCGATAGGAAGTTCAATTTCCTTCAATGGATATCTTTTGAAAATCACATGCCACTAGGACTTCTGACTCACCTTCGAGAAAATCCGGAATAATACTTTTCCACTTCGCAAAGCCAAAGTCCTCGATCCTTGATATCGAGATCGTGGATTCGGATGCCGCACTGAAATTGGTCATAATCTCCCAAAAGTTCGACTTTGCCGGGCGGGAAATCACATGAAGTAGTGACAACACCGTCAGAATAGGACTCCCATTCAAAATCGCAGTATTTGTCGTAATGCACCCAACGGCACCATTCCCAATGTTGATCAGTTTGGCACCATAATTCTCCGCTGTCACCCTGAAATTGTGTTAAGACATGGTCACTCTGGCTAGCACTCTACCAACAACTATTCAGACATGCCGCAGATGACCCCATACTTCCGGTATACTCGTACCTCCATTTTTCTGATCTTTGATGTGAAGTTGGATTGTACTAAAGTGAAAGGTAGCCGTTGTCCAATGTGGAAACCATAGGCGAAAATGACATACAACGCGAAAGACGTGAATATGGCCAGCATACTCATCATGGCGGCACACTCGCAGCATCGCTGCTTCCGGTAGAAATCCGCATTTCGTTGAACTAGGGCAGAAACTCGAGCCTTGTGCTCCTTCTGCCGGAGAACACGGATCGCCTCTCGGACGTTCAGGCTCAAAAGCCGAGCTGAACAACGACGATGGGCCAATTTTGAAGATGACGGGGCTCCATCGCCATTTCCGTTCCCATTGGATAGGACATTTCCATCCACATCTGGCACGGCCAGGCACTGTTTGTCACCATGGGGGGTCTCTGAATTAGACATAGTATCTCAATCGCCAAAAATACTTCTGAACTGCTTTGCTTCAACGCTTCAAGGCACGTTTGACCATTCTGTGGCACTGATTTTGATGACCTTGGAGGATCAGAAACGTCTAGTGAGTCCACTGAAGAGCCCACTGAAGAGCCCTCTTCTTGCTACATCTACTTACAATGCACTGTAGAAGGAAAGAAAAAGAGAGATAAGGGACTGGGAACTGGCTCTCTGAATCTCAGGATCCGTGGACCCATGGAACAAGTTGCCAGAGGAGGAAAAAGCGAAGGAGGAGGAGCAGGAGGAGCAGGAGGAGCAGGAGGAGGAGGAAGAGGAACATGGGAAAAAGAAGACGAAGAGGACGAAGAAGCAGCAAGAGAAGGCCACCATTTCTCTACCCAAGTCTCCCCAAATGAAGAAGAAAAAGAGGAAAGGCTACACGGCCACCGACGACCAATTCTGAAAAGGCCCTTACTTACACTGCCGGTTACATCCTCGCCCAAAGCGTGAAAGTTAAAAGAGAAGCTGCATATTTTATGAGCTGACTAGAAATTAGCAGACGCTCATTTCATCATTCTCCTTCATTTTAGATTGAATTTCAATCTGTTGCGCACATCCATCGTAAAAGTGTGAATATGGGGATTTTCATTGACACTTCTCGCCACTTGTTCACGTTTGCATTGTTTCGGAATTTTTGAACCGTTACTCTGTTTCCTCCTTCTCCTCCTCTTCAACATCATCCTCATCCTATTGGGACGCGTCGATACAGTCGACACTCTAATGGGGGATATAGGTACGACTAGAGGTGCGACGCATGGCACAGGTGACACACAACCGTGTAAACGAGTAGATAGATCTGTCTGGTTGTTAGCATTGTCACTTTCATGATCTCTGCCATGCATAGTTGTCTAAACAACAGGCTACCAGACAATTGTCGGTGAATGTCGCTTTGACGAGCACAATAGTGCTTCTCGTCCCAGGACCTAAAACACACATGTATGGTCATAATGAAGAAGATGATGAGGAAGTTTATAATAGCAATATCACCCTTCAAGCTTGTATCAGATAAGATCTTGCGTCAAATAGTTGTTAGGACGTTGTGGTCTGTTGCTTGGCAAGTTTCGTTTAATTTTTTCCAATGACCAAGACATTCACACGTACATGAAATCAACAACGTCTGATCAAACTATTTGACTACAAACTTCACCACTTCCTCGAACCAATCAGAATCTATTAGAAACAGATTGAGCCAGAGGGAGATTGACTGATGACAACTCAGCAAAGCAGACGTTGGTTGAGCTTCCAAACAACGGGTTGTTTCCAAGTTGTCGACAATTGAGCACTGTCTGCTTGAAGACGAATGAGGGCAGATGAGAGGAAGTTGTTCACATGACATAGTACGTATTTGCTCAATGTTTGTTCTCTAACTAAACTGTCCAAAGTAATTGCTTGAATCGACTTCAATTTGCATGCCAATCTTAATCATTTCCACCGATGAGTACCATCAACATTCTGGAGCTGATCCGTCGATCAACTTAATTCACAACCGACTTACTTGTCTCTTCATCTTGAACTCACGAGTGATTAGTCACTGCGAATCACCTGAAGATATTGAATCGGAAGCAACTTTAGAGAAGAATCTCCTTGATAAAGCGTCGAATAAAAAAATAAAACGATATCGGAAACAATCAACTGTTTATAACCACCAAGCTAACTCGTCCTTAGGAACAAACACTTGAACCTCATCGACTTACGTGATCTTTTTTGAAAAGCACCGGTCTTCACATTTCGATTTTTGTGATGAAAATACATGTACGCAGTTGGTCCGGACTGACTACAATCCGGCTAAAATAGGCCTTGTTCGCATTTTCATCCGAAATATTGCATCTACGCCGGATTCCTTGCGTCCATGATACATTCATGGTGGCGTTGACAATTGACACTCTCGTACCTTCCTACAACCAAGACCTCCTCGATCGTATTCGTCCTCTCGAAGGGCCACCAAGCACAAATTTTAGGTTGGTTGAATATGAACGAGGACGAGTCTCCGAAGTGCGAAACAATGAGATGGGCGCTAGTTCAGACACGGGCTCGTATTGAGCGTATACAAACAGTCCACGGCCTCGAGTATTCTTCACAGACCGACAGTACGGTTTTTTATGTCAGTCCTAATTGCATTCCGCAAGGGTCGAGATTGCAGCTCTTTCCAACAAAATCGTGGGCAACTCATCTCTCTCCATTCGCCGATTTTGACTCTTAACTATGGTGAGCACGAGATAAACTGCTAATATTTATATCCTGTCTCCATTTTCTTGATTTAGAAAATGGCAATCGAATTCGTTAACGATCTTTCTAGCTAGTTCTCTCGGTCCTCCTCCTTCCCACTTTACTCCTGGTACCACCAGTCCGTGCTCCACTTCCTCCTTGTACTCCGTTCCTGTTCCTCAACAAATTAGTGGAAGCCAATAATTGGTCTTCAGACATGAATCCTTACTATCCAGTCCGACCCTGTCCGTACAAAAACCCTCGCGAGGCACCGTTGCCAATGCAGTTTGCCATCTTTAATCGGCCCAAAGTTCTTCTCAATCATATCGGCACCGAACTCAATTGGCTCATCCATAAAGGCATCCCTCGAGGATTTAGGATGCTTTTAGGGCGAGAGCGATTTCGAGTCAATTCTAAAATATTGCGGGAAGGCCATCATATGCACTACACTGGCAGTGAGCGAACCCGGCAATTTGGACACAATTCGGTGAAAACTAAACAATATTATTGAGTAAAAATACAGTTAAGAGTCAACGTAAATGAAAGTTTTTTGGACATTTATTTCACCGTAGGCGAGATCTGTGGAAAAAACAATACCCTAAAGAGATCTTGTTCACATGGGAAGGGATGGTGTTGTTTCATGATCTCAAACATGAAACTCCACGGATATAAGGCGGGTACACAATTTGGTATATTTACATTTAGTTATTTGCAAAATATTAAGAACTGGGCTAAGTGTTCTTAATTTATTTACTTACTGGCTGGCTCGGAAGATAGACGAAAAAGTACAGAAAATATCATTTTTGATTAATGCATGCTAGCAACATTACATTTTTACACTCCGGCATCTACGGTCTCACCATCATCGGTTTTTGAACAAATTAACGGCTTTGTTTGTTGGTGTTTCATGGAAATGTCATGTCAAATTTCGTTATGGCATATTTGGTGTCAGGTACGAAAATTACTTCATATAATGGACGACAGCCATCCCTTCGGAGGCTTCGCCAAGTAACGGAAAAGACCTGAGGTACTACTCAAAAACTCGAAACACTAACTTTGAATGTCAAGCTTTTGTGAGAGGGAACGTCGTGGGGTTAGCCTTCCATCAAAAATGCATGAGCAGAGCAACATTTGGGACATTTTGAACTTCAATCATCTTAATAGACCTTTGGGATGACATTGGCAGACACTTTCTGGCAATACGTGTCCCATCCAGGTCCATAACGTCGGCGATTTCGAGTGTTGGCCTCAGCAACGCGGAAGATGAGCATGAGAGTGGTAAACACGGGCAAGTAATAGATTAGAAGATCCGCACTTCCCGCCAGTTTAGCTGAAAAGGGAAAGGATATTACTTGCAGTTCTTACACAATGCTAGGAAGGTGCTACTTAGTTTGTGACAGTTGAACGTACCCGCTGGCAAAACCCAAGACCATTGCATGAGAAGTTCTCCGAGGTAGTTGGGGTATCGTACTAGGCCGTTCCATCCCGAGCACAGGATGCGTCGTCCAGAGTTTGCAGCGACGTAAGCGAGGTGTTTCACCGTTGGGCTGTTCGGATCTTTGGCAAATTCACATCGCTGAGTTTCGGAGGCCCGGAAAATGACATAGCCCAAGGCGTTCATAAAACCAATAGCCACCAATTGCCAGACTAATAGTTGGATATTGTTAGCAATGATGTAGCGGGTGATCAGGGTAGGAATAAAAGGGAAGCTAAAGTAGGAGTTGATCAAGCTGAATCCATAACCAGAGTTCATGGCATCGGATGTGAAGAAGTAGTATTCTTCGAAGAACAGTTTGTCCAAAGCATACAGCACTTGGAAGGTGGCGGCGAGAACCACAGTCGGGTTCACTTTTCCA
>NC_081450.1:8438068-8457159 GCF_007210705.1 Tigriopus californicus | reverse complement strand
GCACTTGGAAGGTGGCGGCGAGAACCACAGTCGGGTTCACTTTTCCAGAGTTATCTTGGATGCTTTGGACTACCAGCAGAACATTGATCATGGCCAAAGCCATCATGGAGAGGCGGAAGGTTTGGAACTTGAGATCCACTTTCACAAACCAGGGGTTGAATTCTCGTCCGTTCACAAGGTCAACGATAAAGTTGCCAGTGTTGCCCTTTGGATTGATGTTGCTTCTCTTGGCCCAACGAGCGCTGATAAACGCCACGATCGAAGCAACAACCGAAAAGATCAGTGCCGAGATCATTAACTTAAAGTAGTTGACCGAGACGAATTTCAAATCCACTTTACGGTATACCAGTCCGGGAACCACAGCCAAGATGGTGAGCATACTCAGAAATCCGTTCAGTCTTAAATTGTGTCCACTGGCCGAGCGAACAGTTCTTCCCAATGGGATGAAGGCCAACAGTCTTGCAATTATAGAAAAGGCCACAACGGCGAGGAAAGCTTCCAAATTCCAGTAGTCTGTCAATTTCTTCGGGAAAGCGGGTTGGACCAACTTACACGATTTACCTTGGCAGTTCAAATGGAGGGCAATCAAAACCAAGGGACTCAAAACCATGAAGAATAAGGATTGAACCCAGCTGAAGTCCATGTTGAAGAGAAAGCCCATATTCTTCTTGCCCTTGGAGTGCGAGGGATTCGGGATAGCCTTAGGGCCATCATCCTCATCCGAGCTCAGCTCGATCTTGGCATTGGCCAAGCGAGCCGAAGAACGCATTGGTGCAGGTTCGGGCTTGGGTGCTTTTACCGCACTGCGAGAGCTTCTGCGGGTTCTCGCCGGTGAAACCGTCTTATTGGGCGATCCAGTCGATTTCCTTGTCGGGCGGCCAGGGTTTTTGCGTGCTGGACTACGGCCGCGAGATCGTGAACGGCTACGACGAGAGTCTTTCTTAGGCACGGCCAAGTTGCTTTTTACATCTTTCGCCTTAACCGTGTAAACCGTCCCGTCTTCGTATAAAACATCATATTCGTTGTCGTCCTCTCTTACGTACGTGACATTAGCCTAAAAGATAAGGTCATAAAAGTACTCAATCCAGAATGGATAATTCAGAAGGTTCTTATGGTTAGACTGCGGTCGAATACAGCTAAAGCGAAAAGCTATTCAAAGAATGTTGCCACCCTAGATAGAACGAATGTCTCGTCAAGGTCGATGGCGGCAATAGATAATAGGCATGAAAAAAAAAAATAGGACCAAGGTTGATAACCCCATTAGAGAGCCACGGTTCGACGAACAAAAATTGCATACTCGTTTGGACCAAAAGGACAACTTCTTTTGCAAACGCTGGGGACCATGAAGTGAAAGTAGGCCTATCTGGAAATGTTGTCCGTCACCCAATGGTTTAAACGAAAAAGTCCGGTTCATGGCTAAAACATATTTTCTTTCGTTTTGTTTCTTTGCAAAGTACAATAAGTGCTTATTTTCATTCATTTGTCATTCTTGTGGCCTTTTCAACTGTACAATTTAAGCGGAGAAGGGGGCAGTTTGTCCATTAAGAACCCAACCAAACAGCTATTAGCGGCATATTTCATATCCCAGAAACGTTCATACCGTGTGCTCAAACCGCAAGAATGGCAAGAGAGTGTCTTTTTCTTTGCTGTACTCGTTTTCTCGTTATCAACACACCAGCAATAAAGGAATAAATTCCGACCTACTTACCCGGAAAAAGAGATTGGTCCCTGGCCAACGTGCCATGACCTTGCCGCCCTCTTGAAAGTCCATCTTATTTTCCTTTACAAAGGGGGTTGTTGAGGTCGCGGATGTTACAACAGAGGTCGAAGACTTAGACGAAGTTCGTCCAGGACTTTTCTTCTTGGGCATATTTGGACTCTTGGGGCTTTTGGCAGAAGTTCGTCCACGAGAGGAGCTCCTACTCTTTCGGGGAGGGGCCATCCTGAAAATGATCAAGAAGTCAAAATTGACGGATTAAATGGCTTTCAATTGATTAGAGAGTTTACATTTACTGAATAAATTCAAAGAAAGTATACTGTTTAAGCGCACGATCACTAAATGTATGACATATTCCTTCATAAAGCTGCCCCTAGAATTGGACCATTTGTTTGTGCACCGTCAAAAAACCTTATCCACTCACTCCCTTCTTTTCTTCCCAGGTCTCGTATAAGTAAGGTAATGTCAAGCTATTGGCCAAATGAAAGCCAAAGAGGTTCAACGACCTTCCGCTTGGATCCAAACGCAGGAAACTAGGAGAACTAATTTGGAACAAGAGGAAAGATCTTGGATGACTGAGAGATCGTCGTTTTTCACTCATCTGATTAGGAAATCCTTGATTTGAACAATATCAGGAAGAAAAAAAGAGGTTTTTGAATTTTGAACTAGAGCCTAATTTCGTCATTTCTGAGCAAACAATGGACGTTTTGATGCCTTGAACATGACTTGCAAATTAGACACTGGTTTCTCCGTTCGCTTTTATCAATCGTAAAAACTTCATAAACAGTAAAAATCGGATATAAGAGCAAATCCGATATAAGAGCAGGATTGTGCATCCTCGAATCAAATTATATAGTAAAGTAGTATCGGATAAAAGAGCACAAAATTTTGGGCCATATCGGATATAAGCGCAGAATTGAAGGCGGCAAAATATTTCTTTTTTTTCCCGCGTTTCACAACGAAGTTTTCGATGGAAACTGGTCAAGTATTCTATAAAAGCAAGTTTTCAGCCGCTTTCTCATAAAAAACAAACACTCATGCATAATGGCGTCTGCCAAGAGAAGCACTTTTTCCATCGAGGAGAGGCAAAAGCTCCTTGCCTATTTTGACAAGATGTCCAAGTTAAGCCTGACCGAAGCTGCCACAAAGTTAGGAGTCAAACGTGCTTCCTTTGGAAAACTCTTGGTTTTTTTCAAACTTCATAGCCAGTATGTAATGCTGTGACAAAATAACTACGTATTTGGGGCGTAAACATGCAGCCAACACATTGCCCTCCTTGCATTTTGTTTCATTTTTTTGATTTTTATGGTTGCATTTTGTTTGGATCTACATCAAATTATAACTCAAAAATATGTTTTCTGTCATCAGTTTTGCCTCTAGAGCCGCGGAACTGGAGCATTGGATATAAGAGCACATTGGATATAAAAGCAGAAATTCACGGCGCCAAAGCTTCTCTTTTATCCGATTTTTACCGTATAACTAATATTCTTCTTTTTTCCAAGGGAGCCTCATTTTTCTTCATTGGCAAAGCTCTCTTTCGACATTAGTTTATAATCCGAATAGGCTAAGATTTCCTGCATCTAATTAGCCATTTATGTATTATAACCAAATGAAATTAGCCACAAAAAGGCAGCGCACTAATGTTTGTGAAGATGATTGACGGCCATTTATTTTACAACTTAATGCTTTATATTTAATAAGGCGAGTAACACGACTGAAAACTGCTTTTAATTCAAAAGGTTTCGTCAAATATTTGGGATACGCTGTTGCTAAATCTGTAATATACATTTAGCATTTCTTGTGTAATTCGATGAATTCTGACATGCTGGTAGGAAGATAGGTTGAGGGTGGAACTGGAACCTTCTGCTGTAGGAGCACTTGGGTTGCCAAACACTTCAGGCTCACATGTGGAATCAAGTCTAATTTTCCGGAATGAGTTTGTAGAATATCAAGGGGGCGAACATCTTTCTCGTCAGGAAGGTCCATATGAGCACCTGATTTCATCAGAAGATTGGCAACATCTTCATTAAAGTTTTCGACTTTAGCGGCAACATGAAGAGGAGTTTCCTCATTAAAATTTCTGGCATGAATTTGGAAGCCACAACGAATAATGAATTCAGCCACATCAATGCTTGGGAACAACGAAAACGAGTCATCGTCCAAGAAACTGTTGCTTTTTAAAGTGGAAGAGGAGGACACAGCCAAATGTAAAAGGGTGTCTCCTTGTGACGTCAAAGGATTCAACTTCAAGACCGGATCAACCATATAGAAAATAGCTTGCATTTGTTGGTGGGATCTTGCAGCTTTCAGCAAAATCAAAATCAGATGAGCCCAAGTAGTCAAAACAATATCAAAATTGTCCACCTGAGCTTTATAGACTGGTCGCACAGAAAGAAGACCCACAGCTCCAATAATGCCGCTATTCACATGGTCGGCCGTAATATATACATCGCTGAAGTCGATCGAACTGAAAGAGTCTCTCATCATGATATTGATGTACAATTGAACAATAGCTCTGGCGGTGAAACTAGTGTCACACGAGAGTAAGGTTTCTTTCTTGATCTTCAGTTGCAGTGCGTAGTTCCAAAGAGAGACACAAGGTTTGTACTCGTTGGAGTCTGCATGAGAGGCTCCGGCGTACATGTATCGGAATATGGTGTCTTTGTGACAAGCTCCCAGGACTCGCTCCGTTATTAGAAGGGCTTGTTGCTTCAGTAGAGGGAGATTTCCAGATATGACTTCCAATTCATCTTTAGAGTCGATCTCGGTGCATTCCAAGACTCGATGATATTTGATACTTTCCTTGGGGTATTGCGAGTAAAGGCCTTCATGACGAATTTCCAAAGCCTTCCTCCAAAAGAAAAGCGTCGATCCAACATCATGCATATCCAAGAGAAAAGTGCTTCCAGCCAATTCAAAGGCCTCTGCAATGCGTGAGGGCTCATACACCACGGTTTCCAACAAGTAGTTAAAAATCATTAAAGAACCTTTGAGACACGCTGTTTGAAGGATATCATCTTCATACTTGGATTTTTTAAAAGGATCAGCTCCATTCTCCAACAAGATTCTAGCAGATTCAAATCTATTCTCTTGGACAGCGTAATGTAAGGCTGTTTTATGTTGCACATCTTCCGCGTTCACCTGAACATTATTCTCAACCAAGAATCGAACAAGATCAGGACTTTGAACTGAATTTATGAGACATGTCCCACCAAAGTGATTCGGTTGTTGAATATCCGCTCCATGACGAACCAAACATTTAATGATTTCAAAGTGACTGGTGTTTAAGCCATTTCGAACTATGTAGCAGGCACTTCTAATCGGGGTGGATCCAGAGTCAGACATGGCATTGACGTCGGCGCCATAACGAAGTAAGACTTTCACAACAGCCAATCGACCAGAGACGGCAGCACACCAAAGGGGAGTCACATGATGACTGACACCTTCTTCCAGGACTTCATAAAGACCTCTTTTCTCAATATCTGCCTCACAAGTGGACAGTAGGAAACTAACCACCTCTGCACTTCCATTTTTACATGCCAAAAACAATGGGGTACAACCATCAACCGTGTCATCCACTATTGCTCTTCGATCATCTCTTCCAATTTCTTCTAACTTCCTCTGAAGAGTCTTCGATATTTGCGATCCCGGACAGGCAATCTGACATTCTTGACTTAGAGATGAGAATAGCTTCTTCTTTTGGTCCGGTCGATCGAGATATCCAGAGCTAATTCTCATGATTCAACGTAACTTTTCCGACTGAGCGTGTGACCTCAGACTCAATCTGCTGTCGTAACTGTAGGCCTTGTTGCCCAGGGGGCCCGAGATTACAAACATGAAATAATTGGCACAACGCCGACGTCTTCTTCCGCGAGAGTTAACGATAAGGCCAAGAACAGGGTAAGGATACAACGAAGTAAAAATTTCTGAATCAAGCCAATGCTCGGTTCTCTTTTCTCGGGCAATTGAACGACGACTGAGACGCTTCTTGCTCGTGGGTTTGTTTTCGTAGAAAGCTCCTCATTCTTCAAGCATTTATTCCTGGCCTGCGTTCGCCATTTCACCACCACAGGCTTAGGCGCAGAGTTTTCTCCATGAAAATGCGCGAATTGAGAATCGCTCGCTGCTTCCTCTTCGCAACCGGCCTTCGTTCAACCGGTTCCCACTTCCCATTCCAGGCTCATTTTTTGGATCACAGATCACAAAGCCAACAACATCAAAAACGAACTTTTCAAGCATGCATCCAGTTCATGACACAGATAATCACACGATGTTCACGACGAACACGCAAAACCTTAAATGCTTCGAGCCAGAAAGTTCTCTTTCTGGCTTGGTGGTAATTTTATGGATTTTTCATTATTTATAATGCAAGACCACGAAAATGCGTGGTTATACATACGTTGAAAGAACTTGCCACCTTTTCAATCAAGGCTCTTGGCCTCATTCTGTCAAGTCTTAACAGATGGATGGATAGTTTTCAATCGAGTAGATTAGTTCGTTTTAGATGGTATTCAGCAGAGCTTCGTTCCTCCCTAATTCAACATTTGAGGTGTATACAACCTTCTCATCTAGGTCACACGTTGCAAGAACTAACCCATTTCGAGCGATAGTCTTTTCTTAGTTTGGACATGGGGAAAGCCCATTGTCATCAAAGTAAAAAAGCTTTGAGACAAAGTTGTGCGTACAGGAAACTTTCGAGAAATCTGAGAATACGACCCAGGTGGACGCCGAATTCCTCAGGATAGGCAACGTCCGAGTGTTCTCTCCTATCGTTGTGCGGACAAACAAACGTAGAAACACAATAATATGCTCCAAGATGCCCGACTTTATCAAGAAAATTTTCGTTGAACAACTTTTTGCCGAACTATTCTAATACCAAAATATCCACCACCAAGCCTTCTAAGAGACTTTTCAAATCCTAGAAGGGTAAAATTACAAACGCTTTTAACATCCAAATAGGGATAAACAGAGAGCTATATATTGTGTACTTGTAGTGTACCAGCGACTGTTACTAATCTTTATAGTTCTTTATAATTATAATCTTTGGCCATTAAAATGCGCTAAAACAGCGTAAGGTAGGTTTGGCAAAAGTGATACTTTTAGAGTTATTCAACAAAAATCTTGTAAAACTGTGCTTTTCCTAGTACTATTTTGTTGGAAATGATGATTTGTCAAAGGTTTGCCGCGTTATCAATCATAGTCCAATTCTTATTACATTTCAAAATTGTTCAGAATTTTGCTTATGGAGAATTTGACACGACTCCCAGAAGAGCTGATGGCTTATTCTTTGTGTCACAGTACTTACCCAATAAATTGTTCACTGAATTATCTCTTGATAAAGTCTGGCACCTTAGAGCATATTCTCTTGTTTCTACGTTTGTTTGTCCGCACCTAAACGAAGCAGAGGGCGCTTCTTCCTCAGCTCAATGAAAGGGAGTATTGGTGCGCCAAAAAACTCTGAATACTTTCGAAACCTTCAAATTACAAGCAGTCCAAACATACTCCCTTTTAGATCTGCTATTTATTGGACATGTATAACAATGCCCAGCATATGTGCAACATCATTTTAGCATTTCAATTTTCCAAAGCATTTGATTGAAAACATAGATTTCTTTCACCAATGACACATTTCTTCTCAAATAGAAATGCAACATGAATTAAACAACAAAAATCTCACGGGTGGAAGGCCAATCAAATGACCATGCTCAATGTTACGAATTTCCTCGTTTCCAGAGACTTGGCCCTTAAAACATAATTAAAGGCGGTTTGTGAATCCCAAACACTTCATTTCATTTGATAAACAATTCAAGACGATTTTTTTTGTTTCCTTTGTTGATTTTGCTTGCCAAGCTCTGTATGTCATACTTTAGGCTAAGAATTAGGATAATGTCAGTGAGATTTAAGAAGGAATTCTGAAAAGTGTAGACTTGAGTTAAGTCAGAAGTCCTCCAACTTGATACATTGGCAATGGAAGTTCAGATTATTCAGATCAAGATTGAGGGCTTAAACTTTGCAAATATTAGTGACCTTATAACCAACAGCGACGGTTGAAGACTCGCCAACCAGATTCCTCAATAAATAATCCTATTTAAGTGGTTTCTATTTCATCACTAACTCGACATGATATGTAAAATGGAACAAGACTCTTCGCAACTTCTTACAAACACATTCACATTGTACGCGTACTAACAAGTATCTCAAATAAGTGCGTTGAAGCAAGCAATAAGTGCTAATAAAAGCGGGCTCAAGATCACGGCAAAATTGGCGTTTACAGACCATAAAGATATCAATGACATCTCAAATAGTAATCGTATTGTTCCAGCTTGATGTAACCTTTGTAATAACGTGAAAAGCATAATGAAGCTGTATTTTGGCGTCAATTTGGAGAAAAGTGTAGTGAAAAAATGAATCGTTTACTTAGTCGTAATTCCAAATGGGAATTCATGAAACCTCGCGATGCTTTCTCATTGACTTCAATAATGCGGGTCATTTTTTCACTCATTTTGCTCGCTGTTCTGAATGTTCCTTGATAACTTTGGCCCCGCTACAATCATTTCCAAAGGAATCAAAAGAAATGACTTTTCTATAGAAACTGCAGTGTTTGTACTGGTAAGAGGTTGAGTGAAAATGACAGCTACGAAATACATTTAAACCTTCATCTGCGCAACTATCAAATGCCGGCTCTCGACAATTACATCGGGACATTTGGATCTTGATCTTCTCTCTTCCTCTTCATCGACTGTTACATCAAGGTCAAAATCACCTGGATCTTTACACAAATCTTTGTTCATGGGATACTTCATCCCACCTAGGGGCTTTTGAGGCAGTTTTGACAAGCGATTCTTGGCAACTCCTTCGTCGCCCAACGTATCTCAAACCCTTCCAAACTCCTTACCAAACTCGGACCAATCAAGACATCCACCCCCTTTCCCTCCTTCTGGATTGAATGATATCTAGTGCCCACCCAGCCACGCCTCGGGGGACGCCTCGGGGCACGCCTCAGGCCACCCTCTCAAAACAACCTCCCCTCCCTCGCCTGACCAATTGGCGGGAGGAGCTCCAAGAGTCACACAGAACTAACTAACATCGGCGGGCGGCTACGAATGGACCCAAAATTCAGAGATTTCAAGTACACACAGACCAGGGAACCGCTATATCCCTTTGAGGCTGACTCAGCTTCATTGGATAAAGCATGATATTCCCAAGCAATATAATCCAATGGTCAATGGTCAATGGACGGGACAGAGATTGGAGACCGCGAGACTCCGACATTGCCCGGTTTAGTAAGATGGCCTTACCTGATTGCCAAAGGTAAATCGGTCAGAATTAGGTCCGTTGGTTGATGGAAATGATGGCGAAGAGACTTGCGAAAGAATCTGGCCAATCCGTGCTTGTGTCCGTACGGCACCCGCGGGTTCTTCCGTAGACGTTCGGTCGATCGGTGGATGGGTCGGTGGGTCCTCCTGTTTATTTTGAATACAGAGAAAAGGCGGCGCTTCTCGCTTGTATTATTAACGGACAAGCTCTTCGAGTAAGACTCAGCGTGACTAGACCAACGAGCCACTCTATTCACTGCCAGTAAAAAGCCAATCGAATTCTTCAAACATGGATTGCGATTGGATAAAATGTTAGCTATAAAAAACTTAAAGCTTTTTCTGCTTTTGTCGTTTGGACTTGAAGTGCATTTCCATGCGATTTCCTTGAAAATGCAACTATTGCGCCAAGCCGAGTGGCACAAGCGGGACTTATCTTTGTTGCTAGCCAACATCTACTTTAGCCGTTCATTTTTTGTACTGGACGTTTGAGTTTCGTAATTGTATCTCACGACTATACTTTTGCCGTTTTTGGCCACAACAAGGATTTTCCTTCAAGTCTCCTGATGATTAGTTTTAATGAGCTCATTCGATTTTGGCCACCTTTTGGCGTAGCTTTGCCCGGCGCAACATTTCAAGCCAGAAAGCGTCATCTTCCCCGTCCACAAAACGCAACTCAAACCCAAGCCATTTTTCCTTTCGAGAGAACGTAAACAGGGTTCCCAAATTAAGGAGTGATGTGAGTTTAGATCATAACTTCTTTCAACCAATACAGAAAGTAGCTTTGAGTCAAATCTTGCCATTCCCAAGACTTGATTGATTCAAACGATGAAATCAGACTTTTCATTTCGTTACCCAAGTCTTTCGTAAAGGTATTTTTGTTCCAATCAGTGAGAACTTTGACAACATCCGCCAAAGCAGCCTGTGGAGCTTATAAGTTCTAGACTAGCCAAGACAAGGGCCAAGGCACTGCCCAGGGACGCTCGAAATAAAATGCTTAGGCCATCTTAATGAAAAATAGAATATGTGGAAGCAAAGCTAAATCGTTCATGGGAATACTGGGATATAGTTCACCAAGCAACAGATTGACGCTATGCTTGAGCTTAAATGCTTTCTTCCCTATAATTAAAAAATCTTTTCAGATCTAAGTGATGAGGTTCTAGCAAATTTAGTGTGCGTTTGCAATATTAATAACAGCGCTGTCATTTTTAGACAGCGTTACCTAGCAAGAGATCAATAGACCTCGAAAAAAAGTTGCCGTTGACGCCAAAATAATTTTTTTAGTTGAGAAAAATGTGAAAAAAAATTAAAAAATGCAACAAAACTTGGAAAAACGTGAAAGAAGTTATCGAAACTTGAAAAAGGGCTGTGAAAATTCTTAAAAAAGATGTAAATATGCCAAGAAAAATGTTGCAATGAAGCAAAAAGATGTTACAACGGGGAAAGTTAGTTTTAGTCCCTTTTAGCCTCATTGCTGCATCGTTTTTGATTGGTAAATCTAAGCACTCAATGTATTTACTGGATTATCCATTGAGTTTGCAAGAAACTAACATTTATTGCTTGCCATGTGTGACATTAGGACACGTTTTGAAATGATGCAGATGTCGTGGTAAACAATTGGTTATCTTCTTGACCCTACTGGTTCTGCTGCTGAGGGCGCTTTTGTTCAGAAAAAATTTTGGTTTGGATCAGGGCTCCATTTGAATTTTGGACGCCTTTTTGTGATGTCAATCTGCGTATGATGTCCCGCCACTAAGTGCCAACTGATATAGTATTCTGTTAAGACAATGACATGAATTTTGATGACAATGGTCTAAAAAATTATTAATTAATGATGATTTGATAATCTACTTCCTTTGTGAGGGCCAAAAATATGTATGTGTCTAGGATTATTACTTGTAATTTATCAACTTATAAAACTAGCAATATTAGGTTTAGGACCTGACCAAATAAAAAGAATTGTAAATTTTGACTTAATTATGAATTGCATCGCTTGTGGCATTTTTTTAGAGTTTTGAATTAATGACAAGGATTTGCCTAACAAAGTGCAAGAATTTGTTATTTTGTTAAAGTAGATTGATGTTTATGCTCTTTATTTGTCAAGATTACTGACATTAGAGTTTGATCATTCACTTGCAAAAATAAGTCAACATTAAGGTTTTTTTTGTGCAGACTTCCTTACCGCTACCGGGATTGGAATCTCAGCAGTTCAAGACGAGAAGATTATTTATTTTACTTGACTTTTATTTATATATATTATTGATCGACCAACGAATTAGAGTTGGCTGATCTGGCTAATCCTTGAATATCAGGTTGATCCGAAATTTTAGTCAAAAACTTGTCCAAGTCCGACTTAAATCTTGCTACTGGATCAACGTCTACATAAGCCCTGAATATTAAGGGCAGCAAATTGAACAATGAAGAGCTCGAGAAAGAGAGAGTTGGACTTCATTGTTTTAACTAGCCTGAATTCTCGATGGCTTGAAGGTGCTCTCAAAACCCACATTAAGCCTCTTTAGTCACTACAATTGACCCTAAATCCTGGGTTGGGACAAAGCTCATGAATGCTTTTGAAAATGTACAATATCAGATACCTTTCGTACCTTCTCTGAGTACTGTACAATCCCAACTTTTCTAACCACTCCCAATGCGAGAGCTCTCATATCTTCAATGTTCCTAGTAAAACATCTTTGGACCTGCTAGAGCTTTTGCAAACCTGCTGAACTAATTGGAGCCAAATAGGAGAGCATATTCAAGATGCAGCTGAACAATCGACTTGTACAGAGTTAGCATCATGATACTATCTCTGGACTTAAATGTGCGATACATCCAACCACATGTTTGAAAAGCCTTACCAACTTTCAACTGGATAGCTCATCGAACTTTCCATTATCTTTGAGGACTACACCTAAATCCATCATGGATGAGACCTGCTCAATGTCCTTACCTTCATCATCTAATAGTGGAGTGTCTAATGCGTTGACCCTCATTGAGCAGAATTTCAGTCCATTCAGTGCCATGTTATCCTCAGCAACCCAGGAGTAGATTTAGTCTAGGACCTTTGCCAGACAACCAGAGCTCTGAAAATCCTACCAACTACCAATTTTGTATCATCAGCATAGAAGAGATACTGACATTACTACTATAAAGCTTCTGAAGCAGAGCAATGAAGATAATGAAAAGGAGAGACCCAAAATGGAGCCCTGGAACACCCGACTTGACATCATGTATGTCACTAAGGATCCCTCAACCTTAACTAATTTTCCTACCACAAATGAAACTTCTTAGCCAATTGAGAACCTTGCCTTGGATCCCAATGTCATGAGCCTGTTAACTAAAAGGCCATGATCTACCTTGTCAAAGCCTTGGCAAAGTCAAGATAAACTACATCAACTGATTCATGGCTCTCCAGTCCCTCAATAACCTGCTCTATATGCTCAATCAGTTGGGTAACCGTGCTAAAATGTGCTCGGAACCCATGCTGTCTAGGAGAAGGACTTCATGTATATCAAGAAATTCAACAAGTTTGAACTTCATGATCTTCTCAAACACCTTTGCAATATTTGAAGTGAGAGAAATTGGCCTGTAGTTACTGGGGAGTGACTTATCTTCCCCTTTGAAAATTGGAACAACATGAGCTACCTTCAGAGAAGAGGAACTTGCCCTGGTCCAAGATGCAACGCATCAAGTACGAGAAAACAGGAGCAAGAACCTGTGAGCATCTCATCAGAAACTGAGATGTCACTCCATCAGGGCCAGGGGAGCTTGAGAGTCTCAAGTCCCTGATGGCCTCTAAAGCATCCTGATCTGTGACTACAAGATCATCTAAATGCTCAGCTTGACAAGCCTTGCCAGTACCAACAAACTCATCAATAGAGTAATGGACTGTTGCTCCTAAACTCAGTGGAGTTGAAAACACACTTAGAGAACTGATCTTTCTTTAAACTGACTCATTCAAGAGTTACATAGGCCTAGTTGTGACATGTGTTATTGTTCTTGTCTATGTACTTTTCAGGCGCGGAGTGACGTCACAGCCGGTAGTAGCAGGCAGCCACCTTGTTACTGCATTGCCGACCAACCCCTATTTCTCTATATACCTTGGTTTGGATCAAACCCAGAACGGCAGATGTAGCTCAATTGCCGCTTCCTTTTCTTGCAAACTTTCCAACACCAAAAAAGTGAAGTTGAATTTGATATTCAAATATGTTAGATGATTAAATATTCCTTAAAGTTTAAATTGCGACAACTAGACTACCCAAATTCTTTCATTATAATCATGACAGGGATTACATTTTTTGCAGCTGTTAATTAAAGTAGTGAAAACCCACCAAACCCACCAAAATGCCAAAAAGTTTGAGTTGAGGATTTAACCCTTCATCAGATCATGCTCTACAGAAAAAAATAAAAAGGTCCCAAATAAGGAACAACAAGTTAAGAAAGCAGCAGATAAGGACCCAAATGACATCTTTTTGGCTGAAAAAATGGTTTTAACCTTGTTTTCGAGGTCTAGAGATTAGGATCCGTTTCAACTTTTGTGCTTTTGATTTCTTTGTGATTTGAAATTTTTTAATCAGCAACTGTGACTATTCTTTAATAAGGAATGATCTTTCCCTCCTCAAGTACAAATTTGGCAAAGGAAAGAAGCCTATTTTTATTCCAAATTATGAGATAGATTCTTTCTCAGGGCTTAATTTGCCCTCTCAATTCCTTGCTTGAGCGGGAAAACAATGTGGCCAAACCTACTCAAAATCATTTCATGCCATTGTAAATAAAATCAATCCATAAAGGAATAGCAATGATCAGCATCAATAATGACATGGCAACGTGAGTTATGTTCAAAGACAGGTTTGTTTCTCGAAAATTGACTCTCAGTATGGCCTGAATTTTCAATTTTCCGGTTTTTCCGAGGATATTATTTGCCACCCCATTAATAGGAGCAGATCTCCCAAAGCCATGGAGTCCGTCAGAACTGGAGAGGAACTGACAACTGCATCAAGTATAGTAAATAAATAAAGAACTTCTAGATTTATTACACGGTTGAGTGATTCAACAGTTTTCTTTGCAATCCATCAAAAGCAGAAATGTGATGTTATTTTGTGAGTTTCAGCTCCTGGCAGAAAAAAATCACGTAAGCCCCAAAGATGTCAAGAAAGGAGCCAAAATTGGAAGAATTCATGCAATAATATTCCACTTTTATATTTGATCTTCTCATAGCCAAATTTCTATCAGTCAGCAATCCCTGCAATCCTAAACTCTTTATACACCACCAGGAGTCTTGAGTGACTTTCTCAATAAACTTCATTTCCTCTATTTCAGTGAGGTGAAATCAATGCATCATTTCAAGACTTTTATGTAAGTAATGGCTGTGAATGACTTTGGGTTGTGCATACTTTTTTTTTGTAAAGCAACCCCTGATGGGCGCAGCCTCCAAGATCCAAAAAGCAAAATTTTTTAACAATGGAAAATAATTGAAACCAGTTTTAGATGACAATGCGTGGTCTAATCCTGTCAACAACTATTTTCAAAAGGAGAGGAAATGTCATGTAGAGTCTTGCTCCGTTGGTTTTTTCTTGCTTTTTTGCTTGAATTTGGAGGAATTCAAATATACATTCAGATATTGACGGAAAATTCAAGTAAAAACCCAACTTCAACCGGCGTTATCAACAAAGGGATGTCAGGTTTGTTGTCAGATGAAAAGGGTTGCCAGAGAAGACTTCAGATTGGCGTTGACATAGGTTAAAAGTAACTAGCACATTTGGTGACATTAAAAAACACAAAAACAATGATTTGGGCAATTTTCTCAAAAATCACAGTGCTAAGTATTTGCATTTACTTGACCAATCAGGGCAATCTTGACCAATTCAAAATGGCCTCACTTGAAATTCATTTTTGAAGTTGGGTGATTTACTTGGACTGTAACGGGTAACAGAAACACGTTACTTTTCTCAAAAAGTTTTGGTAATGGTAATGTGTCACTTTTTCTAAAAGCATTGGCAAAGGTAATGTGCTCATTTTTCTATTGATTAACAGTAATGATAGTGCGCTGCTTTTTTCAGCAACAAGTCAAGCCCTGCCTTCCACCAAGGGCGGCTTTACACTAGGATAGAAAACCAAGATTGAATCCAGTTTGAGGATAGAATTGGGAGTAGTGCTCGGGCAAGTTTTTCGCAATATGAGTCTTTTTGTTCAGCTTGAGTACAGTGGAAGACTGGAGCCCTTTGTTAGACTCAAGTCTTTTGCCGGACTTGTCCCAGCATTAGCCAGCCCTACTTGAATCTTCAAACCAAATTCAATCTTGTTTTCAATCCTAGTGTAAAGCCGCCCTAATTCATGTGCAATCATGTCCTCGGTTATCTTCACCATTCCAATTTGACGTTTTGGAAAAAGGAGAAAGGCTGAGAGGTAGCATTGAAGGGTTAAAATCTAGTTCGTTGCATTGTCCTTAAACATAACCAAATGACAAATAGTGAGGTATCCTGCATCACCTGACAACTAGCTTTCAGCTAAAAGGTAGTCAGTGTTGCAATTTTAGCAATTAGGTAATTGTCATTGCTGATTGCAAAAGATTAATGGAAGTGATGTGCAGCTACTCCTCAACTGTTGCTTAAAAGCCCCCTAGCCCTTGAATCTGAGTTGCCTCAGGCTTGCGCCCCTGCCTAGGTGCCCCCAGGCTCTTGCAACAGAAAGGTTAGATTAGGTGCCTGCCATGCCCTTGCAAAGAAGCTGCCGCAGGCTTGCGCCACTGCGTAGGGGTCCACAGGCCCTTGCAACCAAAAGGTTAGGTAAGGTTAAAACATAGATGCTCTAGGCATAGATATGCGAGGTTGAGTATACATCATCAAATTTGACCAATCTGATTGGCTGCCAATAGCCAATGAACCTGGGCTTTGTTTGGAAACTTTCCCAACAGGCAGTCATTTGATTCTAAAAAGTTGTCGCCCATTTGCATTGCATAATAGGGCAAAGCTTTGGATGATTTATGACAAATTTGATCCACCATGGCTTTAACCAACTCATTCCACAGGCTGAAGAGTGTCTTTTGTCATTGCAATGGTATAAGTGTGTTATTTCTCAATAAAATGTTGTTGACACACTGATCTTTTGCATGCTGCGAGTCTCAAGTTGGACTAAAGCACTCCAAAAACGAAAGTACAACCATATTCAACAAATTACATTGTAAAGTATAAGGGATTTGTTTCTTGATAGACTCAGGAAGCTCACATGTGATATTGTTAATCTGAATAATCTAATGAAATATAGCAATCAAGGAACCATGGTAGCTGAGTGGTCTAATGCACTCAATAGAGGCATAACATGGTTCCCCAGAGGCCATGGGTTCAAATCCCACCTTCAGAATACACCTAATCTTATGAAAAATGGGTTCAGAAATGATTTAGAAAGTAACAAAATAGTAATAACAATCTAAAATGCCATATACATGTATCAGCTTGTCTACAAGTAAAACTTGGCAGTGTCCTTGAAGAAAATATTCAATGATCCTTGTCATAATAGAAGTCTTTCTTATACAGCGCATCAGTTCAAAATCTGTTTGGAAACTTTTTAGTTCTACTGATTGTTTACATTTTTGAAGTGGAGCCACTTGTCAAACCTCGCACATCTCTAAATCCAGGGTCTCTAGGTTAGAATAGCGATCCCCAAGCTAGGGCAAGAAATGAATAAATTGCCAAAATGGCACCACTGGCCTAATGCTTCATGTCAGCTGACGCAGCGTAACTCCCTTTTTGTCACTTGGTTATGTATTAGGACTAAAAGTTTTTTTTGTGGCTTTTTACTGCAACTGAATCAGTATCTGGAACATTGTATCCCAGCTGATTGAAAGCAGCCGTCTACGAAAAGAAACCATACCCTATCACCCATTCAGCTGTCACCCATTCGCTCTGAAAACGAGTCCGCCTGGCTAGTTTACATTACACTCTTTAGGCCTTGGTTCCTATGTATGGAGGAAGGTGGTTAATATTAAAGGATGTAGAGATTCCTTTACCCAAAGATCACTATACATAATTTACGCGTATTTTTCTCATCCTTTTGTTAGCAGGGATTTATGGCCAAATATTTTCTTTTTGTGCAGGGGGCATTGAAGTTTATCCAGGGGCAACAGCATGAAAAATAATGCCTAGAATATCAACTTGGTAGCCCTGTGGTATGAAATAATTCCTTTCAGTTACATTCGTTGGATGTTATTTACACGTACCGTCGTGAGATAGCACAAGGTGTCTTTGATTCATGTTTGATTGAAGCTGCTCACCCTTCAGAAAGCCTCAGTGTCCATGGCACTTTTTCCTTACGTGACCTATAAATATAATTTTAAGTTTGAATTTCGCCCTAAAACGCAAATTTGCAAAAGTCATAGCCTCAGGCAAAATAAAACTCGGACAAAGCCATACTTTTGGTTGTCACCCTTTCATTTATGCTAGTAGATATACATGCAGTTCAGCATTGGAGTTACTTCTTCTGGCAAGTCACAGCCCAAACATCCAGCCTCAAGCCGGATTACTCTTTGCCATTTCAGCCGGTCTTCATAGAAAGCCAACTTTTTGGCACTTCATTGATCCTTGGGAGTAATATATGCCATTTCAGCCTTGTTCAGCCGGGCTTAGCTAGCCTGCCTTTAATGCTCCATACGAGAGGCAATGGGCTTCGCTGTACTGGACAGATTTGCCTCTATACTGAAAAACCTTTCCGTCCGCTTGTACAGCCACTAGAAGCTCGTCGGTCTGACATGGCCCATTAAGCGCTACGTCCGAAAAAAGTACATTTCTACAAGATGATTAAAAATTGAACAAAATGGGTACCTCCAACTGCTGTTTACCATGATTTATTTCAATCTTCTGTACTCTATGAATTCCGAGTACGATTCGGGGCGAACCATTATTTTGTAGAATACATAAGGTTCTCTGGCAAAATTTCCGTTGAGCCGGTATGTACGTGCGGAGATCTGACGCGACAAAGTGATGGTGATTGAGTTCCCCTTTTCTTTTTAGTAGCGCTACATAGAAAATAGTCACTACTACTCTTCTACACTGAGTCTTTCTATTCCTCTGCTAGGATGTGCGTACTTCAAGAGAAGCAGAACGTAGCAAAGAACGACCAGGGAGAGCAAAATGTTGACTGAGAAACGACGCTAAACTGGCAAATGCTTAGAATTTCAGTGTATTATATCTTTCGTGACAACTATCAAAGATCCTCTTATTAAAACAACGATTTCAACGATTCCTTTTACGTCGTGTTGGAAGTCATTGGATAAAGATTCAACTGAAATTACATTTCTCCAATAGTATGGTCTCATGAAGCAGATCGTATTCTTTCCCTCTTCTACTACAACTAGTAGTACTACTACCTCTACCCCTGTCCTTCTACTAGTAGTACTACTCGTCTCCCACTACTACTGCTACATAACCAACCCTGTACGTAGAAGTTCCACTACATAGACAAGGAGAGAGCAGTTCGAAGCTTCACTCACTCTATAACCTCATCTAAGGTAAGACCATCCTGTGATGGAAGATCTTATACCATTGTTAGCTCTATTTTGCCATGATATGCCTGAATTGAGTTTTCATTCAATCCCACACATTTCCATCCAACCGTCAGTCAGTTTTGCCGACATCTGTTCTATGCCGCATTGGCATAAAACTGATCGGAGGATGCTTGGCCGGATTTGTCGGGTTTTTTTTCTTTCTTTCGACGCCCATCAACAACTGACATTACACATTATTTTACGCATACTTCTGCTGATTGCATTTTTTGCGTACAAGTATGAGTTGTTTTTCGAATATTTGAAGAATACTCTCGTCTCCTTTCAGTTCTCCTCACTCTCAACTCACTTCAAATCCATCATCATCATCATGCCCAAAGGAGCCGGTCTGACCAAGCCCATGAAGCTCAGCCCCGAGCTGGCCGAGGTGGTGGGCAAGAAAGAGGCTTCCAGAGCCGAATGCATCAAGCAACTCTGGGCCTACATTAAGAAACATAATCTTCAAGACCCCGAGAACAAACAGTACTTCACCCCTGACAAGAAAATGGCCAAGGTATGTGAGCGGACA
>NC_081450.1:8429606-8438039 GCF_007210705.1 Tigriopus californicus | reverse complement strand
AATCTTCAGGACCCCGAGAACAAACAGTACTTCACCCCTGACAAGAAAATGGCCAAGGTATGTGAGCGGACAAATATTCTATAGCTTGTTAGGAGTGACTTACTCCACATCGCCCTGGATGATGCAATGCTTAAGATGTGTTTGATTGACGTCTTCCCTCGGACCGGCAATTTTTGACGGGTCTTTTGACGGGTCTTTCGCCTGGTCCTTCGCCCGGTCCTTCGCCGCTCGCTTACTTACTAGAGCTTCGAACCGACGGGGAAGAGACAGGGGGAGGGAGGGACAATGGCTGCGCGTTGATCAAACAGAACAGCTTGCCGGGTGATTTAAAAATGGCGGGAAAACGGAAACCTGTGTTGACCTTGTTTTTCTTGTTATTCCAGGTTTTCGGTGAAGACAGAATCAGAGCCTTTGGCATGGCCAAATTCATTGGTGCACACCTCTCTTAAGAAAACTTCATAGAGCCCCTGTTTGTTTCATGTCTTAATTGAAAGAGATCTTCGTACAAAAAATCGAATGCAAGTTTGGAAAAAATTAGGCCATCTATGTTGAATGTTCAGAATGCGACTTCTCAGTGGATCATCTCATTCTGCTACAGAAGTTGAAGTATTACTTAATTATGAGTTTCATGTCATTGCAAAATCGTTTCAATCGAATGTATGCGTAAGGATGGTCTGAAAGCAAAAATAAAATCATCTTTAACTAATCAAACCATGCCATCCAAGAGTGCGGAATTGTAGATCAGAAAATTTAGTTCTAGTAGGAACTCTATATTATATAGACATTAAAAACAGGGCATTAGTAATGAATTTACTAGTAGCTCAATTAAAGTAATTCGTTGTTTTTTTCGAAAAAATAACTATAATTCCATTACATTTTAAAATTGTGTAATTGTAACGACCCTGCAACCAAAAGAAATACTCGTTATTTCCATCTAGCATATTATGTACAATTAAAGTCAGGATTGACAACTGTGCTTGCTCACAACTACTCTGAGAGTGTTCTTGGTTTTAAATATTGTTGCATTTGCGAGTTTATTGCTTACATCTTCTCAATCAAATTGACTGAAGGCTTGATTAAATCGTAATTGTCCTTCGAATAAACCGGTAACATCTCGTCACAATTTGTGTCAGTTACACACGCACTGAAATTGCATTCCAAGGCATAATGGTTACTTAAGGCCAGATCTTCCGTGGTCCGTACAAACGACACCATGCCCGCGTAGGATGAGAGTAGGAGGTCCAAAATATTCCCTCCGATATGTTTGGAGTGTAAACTAGTTGGCTCAAGAATCCATCAGCGAGAGCGACCAAGAAAAAGAAGATCATGAAGTTCAAACTTGTTGAATTTCTTGATATTCACAAAGTCCTTTCACCTAGCCAGCATGGGTTCCGAGCACATTTTAGCACGGTTACCCAGCTGATTGAACATATAGAGCAGGTTATTGAGGGACTGGAGAGCCATGAATCAGTCGATGTAGTTTATCTTGACTTTGCCAAGGCCTTTGACAAGGTAGATCATGGCCTTTTATTTAACGGGCTCCATGACATTGGGATCCAAGGCAAGGTTCTCAATTGGCTAAGAAGTTTCATTTGTGGTAGGAAACAATTAGTTAAGGTTGAGGGATCCCTTAGTGACATACATGATGTCAAGTCGGGTGTCCTTCAGGGCTCCATTTTGGGTTCTCTCCTTTTCATTATCTTCATTGCTCTGCTTCAGAAGCTTGGTAGTATTAATGTCAGTGTCTCTGCTTATGCTGATGATACAAATTTGGTATTTGGTAGGAGTGGTCAGAACTCTGGTTGTCTGTTAGAGGTCCTAGACCAAATCTACTCTTGGGTTGGTGCGAGTAACATGGCACTGAATGGAATGAAATTCCCCTCAATGACCTTTGGGTCGACGCCATTAGACACTCCACCATTAGATGATGAAGGTAAGGACATTGAGCAGGTCTCATCCATGATGGATTTAGGTGCAGTCCTCCAAGATAATGGAAAGTTCGATGAGCATATCCAGTTAAAAGTTGGTAAAGCTTTTCAAACATGTGGTTGGATATATCGCACGTTTAAGTCCAGAGATAGTATCACGATGCTAACTCTGTACAAGTCGATTGTCCAGCTACATCTTGAATATGCCTCGCCCAGCTCCAATTAGTTCAGCAGGTACGCAAAAGCTCTAGCAGGTCCAAAGATGTTTTATTAGGAACATTGAAGATGTGAGAGAGCTCTCGTATTGGAAGAGGTTAGAAAGGTTGGAACTGTATGTATAGTATTCAGAGACCCAGGATTTAGGGTCAATTGTAGTGACCGTAGAGGCTTAACGTGCATTTTGAGTGCGCCTTCAATCCTTCGAGAATCAAGGCTAGTTAAAACAATGAAGTCCAACTCTCTTCTTTCCCTGGATCCTTCATTGTTCAATTTGCTGCCTTCAAATATTCGTAGGGCGTATATAGACGTTGATCCAGTTGCAGGATTTAAGTCAGACTGGGACAAGTTTTTGACAAAAATTCCCGATCAACCTTACATTCAAGGGTTAGTCAGATCAGCCAACACTAATTCGTTGGTCAATCAAAGAATATATATTAACAAAAGTTAAGTAAAATGAATATATTTCTCGTCATGAACTGCTAGGATTCCAATCGCAGTAGCGGTAAGGAAGTCCACAAAAAATGTGCAATCAAACTCGGCCTGATTTAACCTACTGTTACGGCCCTTGTCTGACGCATAATGCAGGGATGTTGAAGGCCTTAAGGCGATTTGGGATCTAGTAAAGAATTTTTTGTCGCCTACATTCTGGTATGCCAGATTTGTATCAGTGAATGTTTTTGGATGCCAATGTTGTTGTTATTCAATGTTTTTAATAACACTTTCAATTCTTATTCCACTCTCAATTGTATCAACCTTGACATTTTTAACGAAGGAAGTGAATACGAATGAAATCATACTTACTTCTGGATTAAGTAAAGGCCTAGCAATAGTGTTTAACAAAATGTTTGCATCCCTTTTGCCAATCTGGGGCAAAGTTGCGAATTGTGAATCTCAACCTTCCAAATCGACTAATGGTCTTAAAGACTATAGAATTAAAAAATATGGCACCCAATTAATTTCCTTGATGCGTTTGACAACAATGACGTAAGGAGGTTCTGCCTTCTTTGCGTAAGGACGTGCCTGAAACCGATCCTGAGAGACTTGTGTTTTTCCTGGATTTGTTTTTTCTCTTCGTGGAAAAAGTAAAGTGGTGGGTCAGTTTACCGGGGTTTTGGCAAAGAATGGAAGGAAGGGATCCACCTCCACCTGACGGGCCTTCGTCGCTTGGAAGCGGGGTTTCCCACACTAGCCCGGAAAGGGCTACTTACGCACTTATACTACGGTTACAAAGAACGAATTTCCATCGCTGGTGATGGATTTCTTTTGTAACATCGAAGCACGAGGCTAACCTCCCAGGAGGTGTCTGATTTCGGTTTTGACGACATGAAGTTACATCCTCGAGATATATCTCGTATCATCGGAATTGGAAGGCCGTCAAATGTCATTAATACCGTCACCAAAGCAGAGGTTATCGTTCGGGAGAGATTTGGCGACAAGGTGGAGTTCACCATATCTTACGGAGATCAAGTTTGGAAGTGTTGTACCAGGGGGGTGGGGTGAGGTGGAATACGAAAGTCAATCTTCGGTTCTTCCATGTGCCCGTTGAAGTGGAGGAATCTAACTTACTGGGAGCGATAGGGCCTTTTGCTTCGCCAATGTCTGACGTTGTGGAAGATAAATTCGGAAAAGATAGCAATTCCAGATTATTGGGCATTGGGAACGGTAGCATTACAGTTCAGGTCAAGATTATTGATTTTGTACAAGTAGATAAGTGGAAGATCCGTGTGTAGCATAAGGATCAGACAAGAATATGTTAAGGCTGCGGTGAAGGCCCATTGGTGACTTCTGCGGGTTGGATAACAAACCAGACAAGTGATCCCCCGTCTGTTAAATCCCCTATCTCTGTGCAAGAAAGCTTGAATCATTGGGCATTTTCGTCGAGGAAGGAGATCTTTGAAAATGGCATCAAAGACTAGGAGAGGAGCGACGAAGAGAACGAGAAACTTACAGAAGAACCTCGTGGTGCTTAATCATCTGATTTATGGCCAACCGACGATACTCAAGATACAATGACCCCGGAAACTGAAATGATATACATGAGAGGAGCTACAAATCCGAATAAGTTGAAGCGGAAAAATCCAGCAACATCTATATCTCAAATTCTGAATAATGCTACTCTCTCGCCTAAGAAAACGGGGTTTGAAATTGAGAGGAGTCGTCAAGATTTGAGTTTGGCATTACCACCACTTACACGAGGCCGAGAAGTGTTCCTCATCTTGTTTTTTGAGAAATATTGGCGTTGGAGGTCATCTTCCGCAATGGACAACGGTCTGGTTGGCGGAACGGTATCCGAGGGTGCTAATTGAAGAATGTACTTCATCATGGAAAGCAGTTTGGACGGGGGTGACTCAAGGTAATGTCCTAGGGCCTATTCTGTTCATCATCTTAATAAACAGTCTTCACGTTCCCCCTAGGACGAGCCTCAGTTTATTAGCCGATGATGCTAGAGTTTCACGACGTATATACTCTAATCAGGACGTCTTTCAGCAACAAGAAAATCTCAATCTCATACAAGGATGGGCCGTGACTCACAGCATGTCTTTCAACAAAGGGAAGTGTGTGGTCCAACGATTAGGTTCGGTAAATGCTACTGTAAATTACGAACTGGGTGGTACAAGGCTGGTCCTGGTTGAAGTTCACAAAGATCTTGGCACACATATTGACAGCAAGCTGAACTTCTTGAGGCACGTATCTTACCTGTCTTCAAAAGCCAACAAGTTAGTCGGTATGATTAAGAGGCATTTTACAATCCGGTGCCCGAAGGTTCTAATCAAGCTCTTTAACACCTGCATACGCTCATCCCTGGAATTTGGTTATCTTGCCTGGACCCCGACGTTCAAAAAAGATTTCGTTCGGCTCGAATCGGTTCTGCGCCGTTTTACTAAGGGAAATCCTGGAACAGGTGGGTTTGGTTACGACGAGCGTCTGGTGAAAGTTCGATGTGAGTCTTTACTACAAAAGCCATCGCGAAACAAGATCGTCGTTGGCCGAGCAACTTCGGACCCCGGTTGCTCGTTGTGCTGCTAGATTAAATTCTTTCATGATTTGAGCCATTCCAAGGTGGAATGCAGTTCCACAAAGTGTTCGATCAGTGACCTCTTTGAAATTATCTCGCTCTCAGTTGAACTCATGGTACTGATCAAAAAGCTAACTCTTCTCAGGAGTTGAAGACATCGACCACTATCTTTATTTTTCTCTTCTTCACGCCCATCTTCTCATTGTACCAAAACTCTTTATCTACAGCTACGTGATTGTAGTGGTTGTCACAATAAACAATAAATCCATATCCATATCGTTGTCATCTGCAGCGGCGTGGCAAACAAGAGCGGCCTCAGCGTCTTGAAATTGGTTGAGTTTAGATTTCCATGAACAAATCTTGGACTCCAGATAAAATGGACCTGCCCTAGTCAGGCCTTTGTAGCCTTTACGTGAAGATTTCAGGATCAAAACTTCATCGCAACTGGACATGTTTGAACGTTAAATCGGGCCAAATAGCAAGTTGAAGTGTACTCAACGGTATAACAAGTGAAGAAGTGATATTGAGTCGCAGGGAAAAATCGGATTGATATTGCGACAACTTTGTGAAAGAAATAATGATAGAATCCTCAATTGGAATAATACTCCACACAAAAACCCATCTACATCCCACGAAATCCACAAGTCAAAAAGAATGGAACGAATCAATCCACCAATGATGACGAAACGAACCAACCAACTGTAGATACAATGGAAAGTAATTTAAATCCACAATGGCAGGGAAAAGGGCGATAGATCCACCACGAGCCAAACTGGTTCCTCGGGCAAAAGAGCAAGCTCAAACTAAGAGAACGAGTGGCGATGACCCCCATTCGGGAACATCCGGACAATCTTTCCACGACATCCCAATGCAAGTCGGTCGCTCATCCACAGAACCTTGGGCAACCGACTGCGCCACGGAATGATGTCAACCGAGAGATATTAAAATACTTGGATATATTTCGGAAGTGGAGGAGAGGTCTTGGTCCGACCAAACACCAAAGTCGAATGAATATGATAAAGGATTTGGGGAACATATGAGATGGCATGATGGACAAAGGAGTGTACGGGAAATATTATCAGAGACGGCACAAAACCTTTTATTTAAAATCACTCCAACGATAAAATGTTAATGTGATCTCTGATTGCTTTGCCATTCTCGTGAAACTGAACATTTGGAAGGAAGAAGAAATGGCATGAAAAAGGCCATTCCAACAAATCGCTTTTGCTCTCAACCAATTTCAGATTTTCCTTAAACTTCGACTCCTTAAACCTCTAAATCTCGTCCTAAGAGCAGCCTAAGAAAGTGGCAGAAATTCGATCAATCTCGATTTTTCCCATCACTGGCCACAAGTGGCTGAAAGTGGCAGAAAATGGCAGAAAGTGGCAGAAAGTGGTAGAAAGTGGCAAAAAAATGGCGGAAATTTGCTGGGCAAAAAATGGCCGACGGTGTTTAGAATGGCCGCTCTTGATTCTAAAAGATGTCAAAGACAAGAAGGATCATATGGGTTGGATAAGTTTTTCAAGTGTCCTTTGCTACAAAGCATATTGATATGGCATTGGCTGAAATGTAAAATGTTCCTACGAATATTGATATTTATACTGTTTGATGGTTGATTGAATTGATAACAGTATCCATAGACCACTTGCAGTATCCAAGGCCTAGCCACAATACTACACTTTTTTTCACGCTCATTAAAATGGTTATTGAATACGATATAACTTTTTTTTAAATGCAAATGTCGTCATTTTGACTTTAAGAATTTAGGTCAAATGGCATCTCTGGCTCCAATCGATTGCGGTGGCAAAATTCAAAATTGGATCACACACCAATGACGTTTAGTAGTTTTATCTTACATTCGATGCAAAATATCCATCCCAACGTGTCAAAATTCCATACAGGTAGGCTTAAAAATGAACGGAAGTGGTCGTAAATACTAGAAAAAGATGATTTAGAATAATACAAAGAATTCTATTTTCTACCATTTTTGGCCATTTTCTGCCATTTTTTACCACTTATTTTGGACCAATTTCTGCCATTTTCTGCCATCAATTTTTACAAGATGGTGGAAAATGACTTTTAATAATTTCTCATCCCTGGACAGGGTACAATATTCACTTTATCAATAGTAGATGCCTTCACATTCTTCAAAATCGAGGCCAAAATTCAGCTTAATACGTCTTTTTACACGTTCACAACAGCTAGATCAAGCAAGACGTACTGGATACTGTCTCTGAGCTATATCATGCAATCGCAAAATGTCAAAACATGCAATCTCAAGCTTGGAAGGCTAATAAACGGCCAATACATGTGCTAGGAATTAAACCTGATACTTGATATCTTACCCTTAGAACAAGATCAACACAAAACACAATTTTACACATTTCATTTGATGAACAACTTAATCCCCATCAAAATGGGGTTTTTGTTTTGTCTTGTGCATATGCTTGCCAAACTTCATTGATCGTACTATGGGTTAATCAAATCCTGATTTTAACAGAGATTTAAGAAGGGACTAGATTTATGCCAATCACTTTTGGTTCATTGATTGTTAGTGAAACAATATATTTGCCGTTTGAGATATTGTTGATCTGAAATAGAATACTAATATTTGCAATATCTTCATTTAGAATAATCTAAGCATTATCATTAACCATGTATCAAGTTAGGGGATTTCTTATGTCACTTTTATCCGCATTATTCAGCATCAATATCATTCACTTTTTCTTAAATTTCATTTACATTAGACTTTGGTTAGGCCTGAACATGAAATATTTATTTAAACTTTAACTTTATTGCGACTCTTGGTCATGTCAGATTGTAAAATGTATAAAACTGTATGAATAAATATCATATACAAAAATCGATTAATAAAAGAATAAAATGGTCAAGACTGATAAAATAGTTGACTAGAGTGTGGTATCACAGTGAGTTTGACTAGTATTGGTTCAGTGCACATGAAAAAAGTGAAGAGGGAAATTGCAGATAGTACATAAACAGGTGGGGAGAGGTAAATGATGAAAATCTTGGTTATTGCAGTAGAGTGGGTGGGTCAGATTGAACAGATCTTTTGTCAGCTCCCGTCGTTGATGGCATTGGGTCGGGAGCCGGACAAAGGTACGTGAGCGCCAATACTCCGAAGGGATGTCGGGCCAAGGACAATAAGGTGTTATTAAGTCCTTGACCGGGAAGGACAACTTGTGTCCGGACATCACCTCCGGAAAGGTCAGGTTCCCAACACTGTTGGACACTAACCTTGCCAGCCCGATG
>NC_081450.1:8424007-8428083 GCF_007210705.1 Tigriopus californicus | reverse complement strand
TTTTTGGAGCATTTGACCCCTCAGCTCTAGATGGTAGGCGCTGAACCACGGGGTCTTGAGGCCTCCGCTCCTCTTTTGCACGGAGGAGGACTTTAAATGCTTGCGAAATGTCTTGGGCCACTGCAGCTGGATTGGTCCCAATCCCGGTGTTGATAGATAGCTGCAGGGCCTCAAGTTGAGCCGCGCACTTCATCACATTGACCACGCACCTCCCATTTCGAGTCACGCCCAGATTAGCGTATTGCCCGCACTGATATCAAGGTATGATATAAGGTAAGGTGATGATGCCCAAGGCTGGTCAAACTTACAATTAATTGCTTCATGTGACTGTTCATTGTGCAAAGCCATGCATACTGATAATGGCTCATTCACTGGCACTTTTTAATTGCAATTCAATGAGATTTGATGGGCATTAAAAAGGACGTGAATTTTTCACCAAATGAAAGTAAGCATTTGGCGTTCGTAAAATCTTTTAAAGTACTCCGATGTTGTCAGAACAAAGTTTGTGAAAGAGCGTAAATTCCTAACGTTGTTATTGGTCATTCAATTGACCTTCTACCTGTCAGATTCCATGTTGTGAGATTTCATTTTGGGGGATTTTAAGATGGTCACCAAGGGTCTCAATGATAGTCTTGAGTATATCTTGCTTGATCTAACTGTTATGACTGTGTAAAAGGACGTATTAAGCTGAATTTTGGCCTCGATTTGGAAGAATATGAAGGCATCTACTGTTGAAAAAGTGAATATTTTACCCAGTCGCAATTCAAAATAATTGCTCTCGAAGCCACCCGGGGGTCTCTCATTGACTAATGAGGGATGTATTTGGAGGTTTAGTGATTTCCATTCTTTTCTTACCGCCGATAGTAAAAAAGCGAAATGGGCCGTTGCGGCTGGTCGGACAAATTTGGGCCAAAATTATTGAATATATTACATTTATTGGCAATACTATGGTCTCTATCATGGTTATCACGATTTAGAATCAATACAGAGACACCAAGGCATACATTCCATTCAAAATATTCTTACTTGTTTACTTGGCAAATTTCTGTGTTTCACGTACCATCATCTCATTAAATCGACGGAGCTTTTTGCTGGGTTGAGCAGAGCTTTGCCCACTCAGACAGCACGAGAGGAGGAGAATCAGTTCCGTTGATTTAATGACTTGATACTTGAAATGCAGAGATTGGACTTTCCAGTAGGCAATAAGAATATTTTGAATGAGATGTATGACTTGGTGCCTCTTGTATTGATTCTAAATCATGATAACCTTAAAAGAGACCATGGTATTGCTCAGACTTGTCCGAGGAGCCGCAACCAGGTCAAACAGCCCATGTCGCTTTTTTTACTGCCGGCGGCATGAAAAGAGTGGAAATCACTAAGCCTCCAAATTCATTCCTCATTGAGTCAAAATATGAATATTTGACAAAGAGTTCATAAATGTGTCAGAGTGTTAAAAATGGCCTGTAATTTAAATTTCAGTAGCCAGACACTGTTTAAAGAACCAAGTCAAATATCTTTCAGACTGCAACAATTTTCACTCGTTGAAAAGTTGTTCAAAAATACGCAACTGGAAAATCGCAAACATATACTCGAAAATGCAACTTCAAAATGAGATCCCCGATCGAAGTTTCTATGAACAAAATTCTTCACCGAAGAGAGGCTACTTGACATCTCATATCCCCGGACGAAGATCTCAACCCAACAACTTTGATGATGAATGTGCCGGATAGTGTTGGTCCAAGTGTCAGGACAAGATCTACGTAGAATTGTTCTTACAACCTCTCTAAAAGTTGTTCCTTGACTCCTAGCCTCATCTTTGGGTGCACAAGTCTGACTTTCGGAACAAGATTGATTTCTCTTAACTCGCAATTGGGAATAAGGGACCAGTCATGTAACAATCATTCTGAGAGCATGGATATTATGAGCAATTTGTCTACATAGATCATTCATTGGACTCATGGACCGGGTTGTCAGCTGAAGCGTTCCTCAGCTCAAAAGTGCAAACTTTGTGGGGAAAGTGTAGACAAAAGCAACAAAGTTAACTGATCTGTTGGCTGAGGTTCCATCTCCACTGGACTCCTTTCCTTTCTCTTTTCGATGGGCCATCTTTTTTTGCTTCCCTTTCTCCAGCTCGTCCAACGGGTGGACCTGATCGTCAACTCTAGGTTATCTTTCATCCTCTCTTAGGGAGGCAAATCTCCAACTGATACGCGCTCCCAAAGGTGTCCAAGGTGACCGGAAAGTTTCCTCGAGCTTTGAAAAACATTCACCTCCTCGTGGTTAGCTAGCTTAATTTATTTCTTGATTGATCGATGGAGGAAGACAACTTTTAGCAATGACAAAAGTGCGTTATATTTCAGCATGTTGGCCCAAATAAAACCATGCATAGTTTCAAGAAATCCAGATGGCCGTGGATGAAATAGATGCTAGTTCAACGTTGTGCTTCCGACAAAACAATGATGATGAGGGCTATTTGTCTCCTCTTGCCGCGACTTTTTCTATCTCAAAAAGCACACTAATTTAATAAGAACGAGAAATTGGCTTACTTCTAACCGATTCCTTGCGTCAGGTCTGTCAGCCTCTCCTTGCAGAAGAACCTTACACCAAATATGGCTCCCTGATGTTTTAAAATCAGGGAGAAAAAATAGTGAATGCCTTCAAAAAACCCAACCAGTTCTTAGCTGGCACATCACTCCAAGACTTGCTCGTCTCATGCAGGAAGAAGGAATTCTTTGTCGTCTAATGCAGGGTTGTCGGATTTTTAAACACTTCTTCCACCATTTTGACATTCCTATTCCGCCAGATTCCGCCACATTTGGGCAATTTTACTTACTTATAAATGGAACACTATTATTATAAATGTATCATAACTAGGGCTCTAAAATGATCACTAAAGAAAGGCTTTTTGAAATAACAAATATATTTTTCTCAAAGGAAAAAAATATCAAACTGATAACTTCAAGCATGTTTGAAAGCAAAAGAGCCTGTAAAAGGGCAAACTGAACCTACTTTACAACATTTTGTGCTACTTTTGAACTAATTTCAAAGATCATATAAAGATGAAAGGGTAATAAATAGACGAAATATAACCTTTCATTTTGATAGTACTGGGATTATTTCCCTGTTGCGTTTAGAAAAGCCCGTAAAACAAACCAATAACATGGCCAAAGGTTTCAAGAACTTTCAAAATCTTAGAACATCAGAAGTCCTCTTGCCTTCTAGTTTGGACACCTAAATTGATACCCCAAACCATGTAGGCTTGCTGGGGTACCGTATTGGTAGAGCAACCGCTTACCAATTTGCGAATCCTGGTTCGATCCCAGGTGAGCCGAGTCCAAGCTTCTTTGTGGTGTTTAAATTACAGCATAAGTTGCTGCCTTAACAGCTTAAATGGGCGAACCTGCGATCATTCCCGAGGGTGAGGTAATAATTAATGTTGCACCTTTGGTTGCGACAACGGAGCGGGAATGTCCCTTAATTGGGACACTCTTCTTCATCAAAAGCAAGCCAAGCGAGAGAGCTGTCTTCTGACTCCGAACAAACAAACAAACCCCAAACCATGTAAGTTTCTAGATCAAATTTGGTTCCTCTCAGTGCTTTATCTCAACTCTCCCTCAGAATGACGAGACCCCTGACTGAAATGAAAGTATTTAAATATTTGCTTTTTATATGTGAGGTATTGGGATGATAGTTTCTTCTTAGGGAAAAGCTTGAGCTGGATTTACTTATTGTGTGAAAGCACTTTGATTCCAGGCTTGAACTAAAAAGAATTCCACCCAAAACCAACCCACACATGCCACCGGGCAAATTGCAATTAACTCTCTCATCCATTCCATTCCAGATACCTTAGCAACAAAACAATGACTTTTCATTAAACTTAGCTGAATTTAGATAAAATGGGTAAGGTTAAAAACATGTTCAACTCAAAATGAAAGCAACAACTAAAATATGTGACATTTCCAACCATACCTTTTTTTCTAAGTTCCTTCAGGTTTCATTCCGCCATATTCCGCCACATTTTCGACTTACCGCCAATTGAAATCTAAGGCCGCAAACGACTTTTTCATTCCGCCACT
>NC_081450.1:8423797-8423972 GCF_007210705.1 Tigriopus californicus | reverse complement strand
GAAAGCAACAACTAAAATATGTGACATTTCCAACCATACCTTTTTTTCTAAGTTCCTTCAGGTTTCATTCCGCCATATTCCGCCACATTTTCGACTTACCGCCAATTGAAATCTAAGGCCGCAAACGACTTTTTCATTCCGCCACTTTTGAGTTATTTTTTTGAGTGCAATGGAA
>NC_081450.1:8382077-8423761 GCF_007210705.1 Tigriopus californicus | reverse complement strand
TGCCTTCAACATCAAAATGCATTTGCTATATGCTACATCTTTCAAACTTGACGCCGTCCATTTGAAGGAGCTTTTGCCAAATTAGATTTCTACTACCGCTAACCATGATAAGTAGAGACGGCCAAAATATGCTTTATCCATATTTTGGCATGAAACAGGTTTTTTTTGCATATTTTGCATATTTCGTGTTATCATGCATATTTTGGGCTTATCGCTTCAGCAAATTTTGTTTTGCCCATCAATGGCCTCTAACAAACCCCCATCAAGGCACACCCTTGTCCTGCCTCATCTGGACACAAGCCTATCATGACAGGCCACTATCCAGCCGCATCCCTGTTCCAACACGCTTTGTTTTTCCGCGCTTACATCTCAACACGACCCCATCAAGACACGCCCCTGTCATGCCTCGAGACCAGTCTGATCCCACTACCAACAAGTAACAAGTATGGCATTTGAGCAAAATTTTGACAAAAGAGGCAAGTGATGTTATATCATATGGAGAACATCACCCATTTTGGTGGCAATGGCTTCTAACAGCCATTCAAGCACCAACTGTTTTTTGCGATTAAACATCGGGTAAGCCTCTTGGGGCAATAATAGAAAGACACCTACTTTGCAAAAACTGGAAGTGAAATCAATTGCTTAGATTAAAATAACTTAGTCATGGTGAGCTGTGGCTGAAATTGAATTTGGCAAAAGCCACTTAAAAGAGGCTGAAACGATTTTTGATTTTGGCAACCTAAGTTGATAAAACAATAAATGAAAAACACAATGTGAACGCATTTTGATTTTGAGGCTCCTTGGATTTACTGCAAGTTTCATGGATTCTCTGAAACACAAGGGTTAAAATAATTGCCGCCCTTATTTTTTTTTGTAGTGACCCAAGTTCATACCTTATTGCTGTTGGATTAACTTTATGTTATCCAATAAAAGGGACGATTCCTTTGATGTCGAAAGCTGCGCCCAATATTTTCTCACAATCGTCAAATCCCTTTTGACGTCTGCAATTGATCACCACATTTGAAAAGAATCAGAGAAAAGGTGCCAAGCCCAAGCTTTCCAAAATGTCAAAAATACCCGCTGCAGCATTATTCGATTGTATCTTGTCAATCTTTTGTATGAAGGATTGTTGAACAGCGTTGATTAACCAAAACGACGCCTTTTGCACAAGGTTAAAAAAAAGTTCCGTTAGCGAATAAAATTATTCAATTGCGATGAAAGTAATACCTACTAATTCAAAATTAACTTTATTGTCTTAATTGCCACTTTAAGGCTCATGAGGATATGAAGGGTCAAATGAACTTTTTTTCTTTGTCAAAATGTTCGAATCACAGAAAATGTTTGATGGCAATTTGCTATTGTTTTTTGAAGCGTTATAGAACTCATAATTCGCAGAAATTTGTCTACCTAAGCTTATCTTTTCACTCAATCAATATCAAACTGAATTGTACAGGGCTAGGAAACCCAATTAGAGCGATCGTTCGAATTGTTCGAATCTGTTGAAACTTCGTACGGAGTATCCCTATCAAACCTAATTATATGCATACCACGTGATGTAAGTCCCGTTTACAACAATGACTGACTGTACGCAAGACATGAATTAGAAGAACACGTTAAACGATAAGGCCTTTGGCGAATTGGCCCTGTTCTCCTTGATGAAGGCAATCGAAGAAGATTTTGTAGAATTGATGCGTTTACAACAAGTTTAGAGTTCATAGGAGTAAGCAGGGCATTAGTAAAGAAATTACAAGTAACGAAATTACAGCAATTAATTCCTTTTCTCGAAAAAGGAACTGTAATTGCAGTACATTTTAAGATCGTGTAATTGTAACGACACAAAATCTTTAAGAATTACTCGTTACTCGTTGATTTTTCAGCTTCCAGAATGGCCTTTAATTTTTCGTTTATCTCGTGACAGCTGATGAACCTCAAAGCTCAACAGAAATTGCCATTTTTACTAATTTCATCTAGCATATTTTGATCAAAGAAAGTCAGGGTTGAAAATTGTGTTTGCTCCTAACCGCTCTGAAAGTGTTATTGGTTTTGAATCTTGTTGCATTTGCTACTTTAGTGTTTACATCTTCTCAATCTAATTCCTTTGGACTCAAGCACGGGAAATGTTTCCTTGGCTTGAATATGATGCTTCAAATTTTCAAAGCCTCCCCACTTCACTTCGCTTAAGGGATGGACTCCCTATAGAGAAGCTTTACCGGCTTCACAATGTCTAATAATGTTTTCTATCATGAATTTTGCGACATTGTTTCAAACCTTTAACAATCATTATCCCATCCAGGGTCCCAATCTTGACTCCTCAAAGTATTATGATGCAATACATTTTGAACAACTATGCCAAGATTAAATGCCACGGCTCATTATTGAAAAATGTTGACAAGAAATCTTCAAATGCAACGCATTAGGACTGCTTGAGTCAAAAAACTCCATTTCTTTTGAAGATCAAGAATGGCCTGGATGGGGTAAACCATAAAATATTGATCATCTAAAATTTTTGTAAAAGTAATTGTAACGAGTAACGCCATTACCTTTTTTTCGAGTAATGGTTGTGTAACGATTTACTATTTTTGACTAATGTAACTGTAATTCGTTACTTTTATTGAGGAACGAGTAAGGAGGAGTCCAAATGTCCTTGCCAACAAAGACATTGCAGGTCTACCTCAACCAGTTTATTGAAGGCGACGGCGCAACACTATTCGAGCACCGTGATGATTGTTTTTGAATCACCACCCTTTCTCGCCGTTCCTTTGAAATTTCAAAGTTGAGAATGCGCAAAAATGCGCAGCATTCAAAGAAGGTGAACAAGGTTTCTGTTACTGTACGTTTTCAATGGTCTTCATGGTCCCAACGCAGATTTTAGAGTCAGTTACGGCAACCGCAAAGGCTTAAAGCGAGTTTTGCGGGCACCCTCAAGCCCTCATGAATCCTGTTTGGTTCGAACAACGAAGCCCAACTCTTGAAGAGTCTAAGTACTCAAGGCAAGATGGAAAATTAGAATGTTTGTTCTGCCCACAGTGTGACCAGAGACCCAACCATCAAGAGTGTTACCACACTCTCTTCGTATTTCCTTGGGCTCCTTCGTTGTTCAATTTGCTGCCTAAAATATTCTAAGGGTGTACGTAGATGATGTTTCTCCTGTAGCATCTTTCAAGTCAGATTTGTGCAAGTTTTTTCTAAGCATCCCAGATCAACCTTTATTCAGGGGCTAAATCGCTCTGCCATCTCAAAGTCGTTTGGAGACCAAATGTCAGATAAAGTTTAACTGGTTAATAATCCAGAATATGCATTAGCGCAAGGTAAATGTTGTGTCAAGATGTACAAATAATCAGACTTTTTTTGACATTTCAGTGTTGCAGGTACCTATTTAAGACATAAATTAAAGAAGGTTGAAACCATCCCAAAAAACCTTGCAATATTCTACAATATTTTGATCACATAAAGATGACAGGTTATAGCTGAAAACATCACTTTCAAATACGCTTTAGATTGTTTTATGGCCTGAGTCTCCCAACAAAAAAAACGTCGCCTATTGATGGAAATGTTGTTGTTTGTTTCAAAACTCTTTTGAGAATAGGTAAAAATATTAGCCCCAATTTCATTAGCACTTAAGAACTCGCCTGGTCAAAAATAACTCTCCATCTTGGTGAAGTTTTGGCCGAATTCACTTGATAAGATTCTTTCAGATTTTATAAGCATTAGGGCCTAACAACAACACCGATAGGAATTAATTACTTAGTGCTGAGGTCGGCTGCCCTCTACACCTATCGGAAGTATAAATTGATCTGATCGAGTAGCAAAGTCCGACTTGCTGTTTATCTGCACTCCAATTCACTTCAGTCTTACAAATCTTTTCTACTAAGGTTCCAATATCAAATCAACATGAAGGCCTTCGCTTTCTTGGCACTTTTCATCGTGGGAACCTTGGGCTCTACCTTGGTGAGAGTCAAAACTCATAACCTTAGTCGCTCAAAAGCCTATTACACTATAATTTTGGAAACCTAGGCAAACGCCGAGAGAGCCCCTGCAGGCAAATTGGTCCAGGGTCTGGTGACTGAGGTGAAGAAGTTGCAATCCGAAAACCAAAAGCTCCGTTCACTGATGGTGCAACCAAGGAACGACGATTGCATCGATTGTGTCAGAGAAATTGCTCACGCTGTGAACATTTGCAATGTGAGCTACGCCATGGTTTTTGCTACTGTATTATGATGTTAATGATCATGATTGGGTTTTCACTCAAGGAACTTGATACTTCCACTCTGGAATGCGTCGAGAACAGCATTGGGGCTGCTTCAGATTGTTTGAGATTCGTTTGCGACATCTTAGATGTGATTGATGGAGGCGACGGCATTTGCCCTGAGGACGACGATGGCACCAACGATGGAACTATTGTGGTAAGAACAAGGGACGGGGGAGCAATTTACCCGGGAACAATGGATTAACAAATGCCCATTTAATCTTTCAAGGATTGTGCCACTTGCGCCGTGGACATTGACCTCGCCATTAAGGCTTGCAACGACGACGATAACAGCACCTTATTGTGTGTGGAGAACATCTTAGGAACGGTGTCCGATTGTTTGGTGTGCATTTGTGAAATCGCTGGAGCCATCGGTAACGAACCAATCACCGGTTGTGATCCCGATTACCCGCTTTAAACCAACCAAATAGGCATCAAGTGAACAAGGCTGGTCTTTGGTTCATTTCGCTTCATCCTGTTATGGGAAGCAAACTGTACGAGTACGTTCCAATACAGAATAAATAAGCATGCATATCACATTGAAGGTTATGTGACCACGGGTAAGGGATGCAATGCGTTGCTCCAGGATCTTTTGACAAATTAGTGTGATTTTTTTAGATTGCGTAGAAAATGTTCACATATGAGCTGAACCTCAACCTTGACCTCAAACCCAATTATTAGTATTGGGCCTGAAACTTTGCCCCCCACAGAGGCGAAAAATCAAGATTATAGAATTGACTGACAGGTAATGAAATGTAAAGCATCAATTGCCACGACCTCAATGTGGAAATTGAAAGTTCATAAAGGCTGATTTCCGACAGCCATTTTATGAACTTATCAAGTTGAATCTTTTTCCCCAAAGCTGAGAAAATTATCAAAACTACGCAGTGTAAAACTGAAAGCAGGTTCAGTCAAAAAAGTCTTCTCAGTCCATGTTTGTGGGCCATGCACCAGTAACTAGCAATAGATATATGATGCATGTATTCCAAATAAAATGGTGTTGTCCTGCTGTCACCATTTTTTCTCGCCTCTTTGCCATGATGTCATCACCAATCGGTCTCGCAATTGTGAGGACTGTCAAAACAAAGCTAAATAGAATATGTCTCTCCAATCTCGGACCAAATTCAATTCGATGTCTGGGGTGACTTTGTAGTTGTGAGTACTTTCCATATTTGCATAGTCATGGTGTACATAGAAAACGAATGATGCAGCCAATGTTGGACATAAACAAAGAGCAAATGAGCGACAAAATAGCCAAAATAGCCTGCAAGACATTATTTTATATCGTAATTGAATCGAAAAAAGGAACCACCACTCGAGAGGTTTGTTGCAATAATAGAATAATGAAAGCAAGACATTTAAAAATAAGCTTACGATTAATAAATGGTTGGTTGCTAATTTGAACGCACTATAAATCCAACTAAAATCAAATGATCCGTGAACATGTAACTGATCCAAAAAGTTCGTGTATCTTTCACCAAGAAGCTGCGGAGTTCATTAATCAACCTTCTACGTTTTGATTCCCACCTTTGCTTGGCTTTTTTCATGTCAAATATAATTGAGACACATCGAGTGAAAATCAAATATACTAAAAATATCTATGGTTCTACTGTATACATCTTGGCAGGGTCTTTTCACAATTTCTCCTTAATTGTCCTCGAATTTTTTTGTTATCTTGTTGAGAAACGTTGAAAATGCAATTCTAACAGAGTACGTCGGTCACTATAAGGTGTGATGCTTCTCCATTGCAAACCAATTTCAGGTCATCGAGGTCTAAAGGCGGATTTTACAAATTAAGAGAAACAATGCGACTGCGTCATTGTTAGAATGGTTTATGAAAAGGCAGCGATGAGGAAACTCTGGTGATACGTCTACTTCGGAGGAGTTTCACCTATTTTTTTGGCCGACTACTGCCTGCTCCTGGGAATTGAATCCTCAAAAGTTCAACATGAAAAATGATTTGTCTTATTTGGCTTCATATTCATACATCCACCAATGAATTAGAGATGGCGAATCTGGCTAGCTCTTGAATGTAGGGTTGACCAGGAATTTGGATTAGAACCTTTCTTGTCCAAACCTGTCTTAAAAGGTGCTACAAGATGAGACACCTCTCGTATTAGGAGAGGCAGGAAAGTCGGAATTGTATAGTATTCAAAGAAGGTACGAAAGGTATCTGATACTGTATGTTATTAAAATTATCCATGAGCTTTGTCCTTACCCAGGATTTAGGGTCAATCGTAGTGACCATAGAGGCTTAATGTGCGTTTGAGAGCCTTCGAGAATCCAGGCTAGTAAGAACAATAAAGTCCACGGGCCTTTCTCGAGCTCCTTCATCGTTTTTTTTTCGAACTATTGAAATTCCATTTCCAGTAACGGTAAGGAGGTCCGCAGAAAAAATCCCTATGAACATTTCATTTGCAGAAAACCAATTGAGCAATGAAGGAGAAGAAGAGTAAAGCACTTCATCTTTCGAACTAGCTGGGATTCTTAAAGGCTTGAGGGTGCTCTCAAAACTCACGTTACGCCTCTGCGGTTGGCATAATTGACTCTAAAACCTGGGTTGGGACAAAGCCCATGAATCCTTTTGAAGACGTATTACGGTATTTTTCATTTTTGCGGACTTTCTTACCTCTACTGGGAATGGAATTCCTAGCAGTTCAAGATAAATAACTCCTTCATTTTAAAAATTCATTTTTATATTCATGTGTAATTTGATCGATCCCCCAAATTAGAGTTGGTGGATCTGAGCTGCCTTTGAATATAATGTAGATCAGGAACTTTAATCAAAACCTTGTCCAAATATAACTTAAAAGAGGCAATTGGAGGCAATATTTGAGGGGAGTAAATTAAACAATGAAGGAGCCTCGATAAAGAAGAGAGATGGACTTCGTTGTCCTCCTCTAACTTGGTTTCACGAGGACTTGAAGGCGCTCTCAAAAACGTACGTTAAGCCTCTAACGTGGCTGCAATTGAGCATAAAACCTGGGTTGGGACAAAGTTCATGAATGCTTTTGAAAACGTACAGTGCCACTCAAGATATGGACAATTGAACGGGTCTTTTACGAGTACCACAGTGGTTTTTTAGCCACTTTCTTGATTGTCGGAGCGAGTGGTCGCCGGTCGAAGCAAGAAGGAAAGTGTTCTGTCTAATTTCGAGTCATTTGGCTTGAAATGTCCTCTTACTTTCCAAGTCATATACTGCATACTTTTCCTATCAATTGCATCTGTATCTTATCAGATCGCTTCCAAACTTTGTTTGAGCACTTTGAACATCTACCACCCAAATTGTCCCCCTCTTCTTAAACGAGATGTCTCTTAATTCTCATTCCGATGATGTTTCCACCTGTATCAATCTCATGATCCCACGGACATCCACGAGTAGCTGTGCAGCCCTTCCAAAGTTCATCTTTTTCCACAATTATATTCAATTTGGCTAAAAGCCACTCCGATCCAAGATGTGTGGTTGTTCCCTTCCTGACTCCTCTCTTCAGTAAATCCGATACGATTTGTCTTTTCTGAGCGATTCAGCGCTCAATCTCTCGAATTGATGGTCAAAATCGAGCAACTCCTTGGTATGTACGTGAAAGGAGGGAAAAAATGGGAGAGCGAGCAAACCCAAGGATGGATCAAGTTGTCCTCAATTATTGGCCCCTTCTTCTATGAACTCACTCCACTCGTCTTCCTTTGGGTCCTCTGTTGAAGAAGGGAATGAGGAGTGAGCTGCAAGGTAGTAATTGAAGTACCTATCTAGTACGTACGTATGTACTGCATGTACGTACTACACGGAGACATGACGACTGAGATATCAAAGACGACAAGGGCACATTTATTCGCGTCAATTGGACATGTAGAGATGTTTTGACTTCACATTAGCCAACAAAGATTCGTTACTAATAGACAATTGGATTGGTTGGTGGATTTGGGTTGACCGAATAACACAAAGTGCACATTGCTCAGGAATGCCCTGGTAAATGAGACCGAGAACAGCATCCAATTTTCAAGTATTTCAATGACTCGATTATGATTTGCTGATGATTCCAAGTCGAAAAATGTGGGCGACATAATCAAAGTAACACAGATATACATGAACTGGTGGCACCTTGGTCCCGTGTTCCACCTTTCATGGATCTTTGATTGGTAGTTACTTGGTTCGGTCAAACCTTTCTCAATTCTTCACGTTGCAAAATGCCTACAAGATGTGGTGATGTGAGTAATACTGTACTATTGACATTCATTTCTACGAACATTAGGCAATCATGGGCAATAAAATGGTTCGTTCTTGAAGAAGAACTTAGACAACAATCAAGATCAGAAAAATACGTCATCTTCATTCATCTTTTAATAAAGGGAAATCTTGCTTCTGGTACTTGTTTGGTGTCGAAAGAATTCTTTCATCAGGTCAACTTGATCTCGGGTTCGAGGGTTTTCTGACATGGGACGACCAAGCACAGGCCACGAGATTCATCGGCCAAGGGCCCATGAAAAATAGAATGGATCGCTAGAACGGTCATTTTAACCAGCTGGTCGAAGGGTCATCGGAGATATCGGAGTAGTCCCTTGATTATATGGTAGCCAAGAGAGAATCTCAATTCGTTATCGCAGTCTTATTTCGAGTCGGTTGTCGATATTATAGGTAGATGGAGTTCAAATAGCCTCGTTTTCTTGACCAAAGTTGGCCAACTCAAGGAATGGATCCGATGTCGTGTTCACGAGCCAGCATTGGCTTTTTAATAAATCCTCAGTGACAAACCACAATTATTACATCATTGATCTTGATGGAGCAATCATAGAGTTTTCTACCCTTGGGTCTGGTTGCGTGAATCTCTGAAATCATTTCTCATTGACAGACATCATGGTTGATAGACCAATTACGGTAGACCTTGTCTCATTTCAAGTAACACGAACATTTTAGCCCTACCCACAAACGAAAATGTGGTTGTTGTTCTTATTTTTTTTCTTTGACAGCCTTGATTTTCTATTTTTTTCAGCACGCCAGAACTTGACCAAGGTCTCCATGTACTATTATACTACGTTCGTATTCCATCCATTGGACCCTGATGCCTCAAGTACGCACGCTTCTGAGAGTTGACTAGTCAGAAGACCTGGTGACTTTAGTTGGCAAACAACGACTGATTTAGAAGGTATGCTTATCTATCTGACCAAAGCTAAGCCTGACCTCTTCTCCGTCTATAGTAATACAGTTACAAGTATGCCGGAAGTACGTAGTAGTATTCAACCATTCCGTTGGAGGGTGAAGGAGTCCACGGCATCTTGAAACGCTCCAGAGTGACATGCAATTTATTTTTGCCTTCTTCAGGGCTCGATTTGTCTTGGTCATGGCGGGAGGAGCTTATCGGCCGTTAAATGACCAACTCGTCAGAACCTATCTTCTCGTGAAATAATGGGTTTGAAGTGAAATTGATGTTCGCAGATTTAGGTGGTAAATGAGGAGACTCCTGATGTTGTTGCTGATGATCCACTGGATGGTGTTGTTCAGTCAACATAATAGTAGACACACTTGGGCTATGATCTGATACGTCTCCATTTGAATGCGCTTGTTGTTGATGATGATGATGATGATGATGGCGGGGGTGTTGGTGATGGTGGTGATGATGAAAAGGACGACCGTGCCGCTGATTTTTTTCTTGATGCAAATCATGATGATTTTGATAGTGATTTTGATGAGGCAAGGGAAATTCGACAGATGGACAAGAGCATGGTGATGACGCTATGGATAAGACTGATGGAGAGAGATCTCGTTTGGGAGTGTGATCTTCATTTGTCTGGGTTTGGGTCGTTTCCTCTGGCCTGCCTAGCCGTTTATTTACAGTTTCACAAGCCTCTGATTCGAGACGGGCTTGGTTATCAGGAGATGGGATGCTCCTTACTGGAGAACAGCCATCATTCTCTGAAGTACCATCTCTTGTCAATGTCCTCGCCGCAGTCATCGCAGTCGTTGTTGTTGTTGTTGCTGTTGTTATGGTAGTTGTTCCCTCGCTTCTCGCTGGCGTGGTTATCGACATCATTGTTGGAACCCTCTCATTTGAGGCCGTAGATTTCAAAGGGGGCTCAACCTTGGACGAGCAGCGACTGAAGGTCTTGCCACATGCTGCGGTCTTATTCTTCTGTTTTCTGTGGCTCAAAGCATTGGGGCGGGTCTGCGAAAACGATCGACTGCCTCCTACCCTTCTACACGAGGATGAGGATATGTCGTCCTTGAGGTCAAAAAATGAACTTTTCGAACTTTCTCGTGGCGAGAGGGACAGCTTCTTGCTCACCGAGTTTGAGCCAACGTGACTGTGTGTGCTTGCTCGGGGTCGGTTCATGCGCCCTTTGCCTGACGGAGAATTGACAAAGAAGTGTTGTTGTTGCTGTTGTTGTTGTTGCTGCTGGGAATCTGCTTCAGAATGAACGGTGGAAATGGTGGTGGTGATAGTGGATCGATTTGGACTTCGTCGCAACAAGATGGATGAGTTCATCCGCTCCATGAAGGTGCGATTAGCGGGGCTGTTCTCTAGACCCGTCACCCCGGTCGTGGTCTGAATCATACCATTCGTGTAAATGCTACTGTGGCCAAAGCCGTGACGCCGCGAAGTCCACACTTTGCAATTGAAAACGCGTTTGAACCCGTCTCGGAACTTGGACGACATGATGTTGTATAGGATGGGATTGATGGCGGAGTTAATGTAAAACATAAGCCGAGAGAAATAAAGCAAGTTGAAGTAGGTCTCCTGATTGATGACATCCAAAATCTCCAAGGGTGAGGCCACGATCCACAACGTAAGAACCTTGAAGGGGAGAATGCACGCGAAGAAAAAGAAGACCACAGCGATGAGCATGGCAACCACTTGCCGACGGGATCGGATCACGGCCGAACTCTCAGCAATCACCTGCAACAGGAAAAGAGAGACCCAAATCAGAGCGAACGACGTAATTCCCAACTCAATTCCTCCCTTACGCAATTGACCTACTAAGATGTACGTCCAATGTAATTGTTCAAAGTTTTGAAACCGAACCATTCTTACTTAGAATCACTGACAATCGGATCACGTACTTTATAGTAAATGGAGGAATGACTATCGTTCAAACCCATTTGTCTCTATTTAGGTTAGGTTTTTACGGGATTTGATACGCTCGAAGACTATCTTTCTGCTTTGATTAGAGTACCTGTTTCCGAAGCTGGCGAGTACAGTCTCAGTACTTACTTGAATACATTCCAGGGTCCTCGAAAAACATCTTTTTATTGTATTCAACTTAATTTCCTTCTACTCCATAACAGCTAACCTTTGTTGTTTTAGCTCGTCGGCCCTCTTAATTGAATAGCTAGAATCATTAGCTTTCACTTCCCTTTGGCCATCGACTACAGCGAATATGAAGTACTATTAAAAGACTTTGTCTGCATATCCATGCTCTAACTCTCGTTCATTTTGATAGTTTTTTAGTAGTTGTAGTTGTAGTTGATGTTGTAGTAGTTGTAGTTTCTATAGTTTTTGTTGTTCTTGTGACTGCTGCTTGCGTGGCGTGGTTTACTGCAAACCAATAATCGGATCGACAATGGAGATTGTTCGCTGGCTCTGAAGGCCCAAGGACGTTTCTTGAAAATGTAAATAGATAAATCTCCATTTTCTGAATAACATTATTTTTCCTTTAGTGGCTTTCCATGAATGACCATGAAACAACTATGTGATGGCCCAGTCTCATCTCCCCACTTTCGTTTGGAATGAATTTTTTACATCTCTTACACAGAATCCTCTCTCTTACTGATGTACTGCAAAAAATAAGGGCAAGGAATGCATACGTATAGCAACCAGACCATGCCCATTGGAACGACTGAAGAACAGTCTAAATACGAACATTACTTAAATGTTCGATTTTTTCCATATGTAATCATCCATGGTCGAAAATTAAATGATCGTCCGCCTTTTTTCATGCAATGAATGGGCGTCGTGTGCGTCTGCGATCCACCGATGAACTCAAAGGTTTCCTTTTCAAATGCAAACTCTCAATTCCAATGAAAGGTGCGAACAACATTTCAATATTGGCAAGCAGTCCATCACTATTGTTGACTTCATTGGCCCTCTGAAGTTTTGAGTAGGTAGGATCTCTAATTCTCTCTAAAGCTGGCAGACACGAAAGAAGGCAGAAGAGTGGTCCGTCTCTCTTTGGATCAAAGCCTTGAGAAAAGTCAGGGCTCTTTAAAGAGAGAGCAGACGGGTTGGAACTCTCGTCCATCCCCATTTGAATGGTGAGTATTTGTCATTAAGAGCTCTAGCTTAGTTATGTATAGTCTCTCTCAACGACAGGCACAGGTGGAACCAAATGTTGGAATCCAAGGATGGGCACAGCAGGTTGGGATGACACATGCGACAAACTGCAAACCAACAGGATACGGGTAGGTAGGAAGGCGTCCATTAAAGAGCCTTGGCCGAGAACATGAAAAATGGATCGAGGCCATTTATTGACGACGAGTCAAAAGGAGTCCTCTCAATGCCAAATACCAACTTATGCAAACGTCGAACTTCAAAGCGTCTTCAACTCTTGAGTATTTGTAGGAAGCATAATAGTTTATTCCATTGATCGTGGGAGGAATGATTTGCTGGAAAGGCTAGGACCGGGTGGAGCAGAGAGGACAATAAAAAATATATTTTAGTTACCAAGCTACCATCCATCCATTCACTCTACGTTGTTTTCTCTCTATATCTTTGGCCTCTTCGTGTACTCGAGGAGCTGCATCAACAATTAATGCAAATGGTAGCAGCCTTTCAACATTGCTTTTTGCTCAAAAGCACTAAAGCAAGCCGTGAACGTCATATTTGTCACTTGCATCAAAAATAACCCTGCAAATGGAAAGACAGCCAACTTGATGAAGAGCATGAAAGCGTCGACTTCCCTGAAAAAGAAACCGCCGTTTTTATCTCTTTGCTCATAAAGCACTTTTTCGACTCCTTACTCCTGACTCATTGGCTGTACAACAAGAATAAGTATTCCGCATTATGCATCGTTTGTACATCATGTAAGTTTTCAAAAGTTGACGAGAAAACCCCATCCAGATGAAGGAAAGTGGCAGACCTTGGAAGTGTAGCTTGATCATGACCATAATCATCATATTGCTGCTTTTGCTGTTCCCCCTTGTACGTATGTACGTACTAGGTAGTGGTTCTCTCAAGCATTGGTAGGCCTACCCCTCACCTCACAGTGGTTTGGTATCTTACGTAGATCCATCATCATGAAATGCAAGCAGATATTGTACTGAAGTCAGAAGCATGATACAATAGGGCGCATGGTGGCTGAAGAAACATGATACCACATGAACCAAGGAACAAACTCTCGCCACAACCATGCTACATTTATCGCCACCCTTTACCTAGTGCATACGTACGTAAATCGAGTACCTATAAGTAAAAGCCTACACCACAGCGGTACACTACACTACTTGAGTAGATTCAAGTCGCGGGTGGTGGCCGCATTGAGGGAAAATATATTTTCGTCTATCGAGGTCATCATTATTTCATGGGTTTTCAGATATGACTTTGGCACTCTTGGCTTTGATTTGACAGCTTCAGGACGGGGTTAACTCCATGGAAGTGTCCTGAAAATTTATGTGTCCATGGCTGATTTGATTTTGCTTACCAAACTATTATTCTCATACACGTTCAACTGCCATAGATTTGACAATTTTCACCGCAAAGCTAAAGATGTCGAAACTCGTAAAATCAAAAAGGTACAGGTTTTGTGCAGTGATGTGATTAAGGACCTCTTTCAAATTGAAAGTCGCTTTCTTTGGACGAATCGATGCTGTGCCGTAGATTATTACATCAAATCATATCAGGCTACATGTACTAGGTATTTGAGTTTTGCCTCTCAAGGTAACCAAGTCATTTAACCGATGGCGAAGATTGGATCCACCATGTTAAAAAACCTTTTTCTGTTGCTTCTTGAGACCTTTCCAGTCTGCCTGTCTGCCTTCTTGTCTGTCTGTGGGTTTGCTCCATTCTGCTCTCTGGAATGCTTCTATTCTGCGGATGTCATCTGAAACATGGCGACGGAAACCGATGCCTCGTTCGAATGGATGGATGAGATAGGGGAGGCATCAATTTTCAAGGAAATCGTTACTTTCCCACTATGCCATCCGTGTGGGCTGGGGAAGAACAGTAAACGGGGTTGTGTTTGTTTGCCGATGCTCTCTTGGTTTTCCGTCTGATTTTTGGGTTGTTTACCAAGCCCAAGAAGGTCCATTAGTGATAATTAGAGCGAGGACTGAATGGTTATTCTTCTGACCCAAAAATTTATCCGTTGGATTTGAAAACAATAATAGGCTAGCAGTTTCGCTTGAGGTGAAATATTCGTTTCTTAGGAGGGCTTTCATTTCTAGTATTATCATGTTGAGGCCTAAATTTGGTGCTGTTGCACCAAAATAGGCCAGTTACCTTCAGATCTGCCTCCTAGTGCTTATTAGTCCAAGGCAAGTCCAAACAGTGGGGTATTGACAAAATTAAGGGTGCATAAATAACCACACCAAAGCCCCAATGTTACAGTACATACACCGATACTACTGTACACTAGATGTCTGTAGTGATGGATGAATTCCATGGAAAGAGAATGGCCTTTGCCCTGCTCCCAAGCTACAAATGCATCCAGCATCCCCAAGAGCACATGCTCACATACATTCATGGAGCATTTAATTAAAAGTTAGCGTAATGAAGCATCCAAGGCAAGTATGTAAGTCTTAACTAGAGAGGGCGAGTATGGGCCTTGCAGATGTGCTATCATCTGTTTCCTACTTGTGGTTGATGATCGGGCCCAGGCCTGCCTTCCCTTTTCTCGTGGGTTGGGTTCACTCCCAATCCCTACAATGGAATGGTGTTAACATCTTCCTTGGACGTTGTTCTTAACCATATCGTACCTGATGCACAGTATCGAGAACAAATATTTCGCCCTGGACACGAAGAGTGTTGCGAACAGTCGATATAAAAGAGCATTCGGAAATGGAAGGAGTCCCTTTGCGAGCAAATCGTTAGGGAATGGCAACGTTTTGCCCATCCACCTTCACTAATGGTTGACTTAAAGAACGATTGTTCGCTTGACACTAATATGAGTTAGAGTGGGACTGCTTTCGAATAATCATGAAACATGGTCGCCCACACACAGTAGTTCCGATGTCCTTGAAGGCATTCACAATCAGCATGTTCTACACGTCCTTCTGTATGAGCCCCCATATACGGTGATCCATTGACGAAAAGAAATGCCGTCATTAGCATTTGTAGCTTTTATGTCGAGACGTGTACGTACGTACCAGTATTACAGAAAGGAAAAGCTCCGTAACCTTGTGCTTAACGTGGTAAAACTTCTTCATCCCACTCACTGCATATACGTACTGTATTACGTACTGTATCATCATCATCATCTCGACCTTCGTGGTTGAAAGGGATCAATGGAGAAGTTTGGCCAGCTGTTTAAGGATACACGCCTCCTAGTCTTTCTAGAGTACTTTATGTAGGTACAAAGCCATGATGTTGTTTTCCTGTCCAAATTTGAACACATTTTCGGCTTGACTCATCTAGAGGAAAACTGAGAGCTCAAACGAGGGCAAAACTCGATTCCTCAGGGGAAATTCTTAATGCTTCTTCTTAGAGTTCATCTACTTCATCGTGTTCATCGTCGTCCTCATCCTTTGCCACTTCCTCAGACTTGGATNGTCCAAATTTGAACCCATTTTCGGCTTGACTCATCTAGAGGAAAACTGAGAGCTCAAAGGAGGACAAAACTCGATTCCTCAGGGGAAATTCTTAATGCTTCTTCTTAGAGTTCATCTACTTCATCGTGCTCATCGTCGTCCTCATCCTTTGCCACTTCCTCAGACTTGGATGAAACTTTCAATAAAGCATCAAAATTCAGAGCCAGTCGAGACTATTGGTTGGACAAACTGAGAGAGCGCATCGCGTCTGGTGCCAACTCCATGTAAGTATGAAGTAGGTCGTACAAAGCCCCCAGGGGAACATCTTCATTGGAAAATTGCTCTGAAAATTCATTTCCGACGCGAGCCAGCCCCAGCTCACTCATCATGATATGCAGGGGAACGACTTGAAATGAATTTCAGGTTATGGCCAGCAAAACTTTCAAGCAATCATACAACATTCTTCACTACTTCAAACGTGTCCGATGAATGTTCCTTAAGACATTTCCTAATCCTAGGCGGTCTTCGTTCGCTGGTTGGTTGGTTGTTTGGATGGTTAATTTGTTGGTTGGCGGTTGGTTGGCGGTTGGTTGGCTGGCACAGCCCTCTGGCTCGTTCTTTCGTTAGATGACTTAAATTCAACCTTACCTGTTCATCATCTCCAATCTGATTGGGAACCAAGTGATTGGCGATATGTCTGTAGAGCAGGATGAGTATCAATAATGGAATGAAGAAGAACACGGTGATGATGAAGACGAAGTAGAACTTGGACCAGAAGTTGTCTACCGAGGTCAGACACACGGGTGAGACGGGATCGGGGGTGTACTCGATCATGGCCAGAACTGGTGCGGTCAGGCCAAAAGCAAAAAGCCAAGCAATGATGCACGTCATGCACGCCTTACTCTTGGTCCACACCACGCCCGCTTGCAGGGGCAAACAGATGGCGTAGTAACGTTCCACGGTGATGGCCATTATGGTCAGTACGCTCGTGTGTGAAACGGATAGCTCCACAAAGGGCACGAAGAAGCACATGGCCTGGAAAGGAAAGAAGTGGGAAAGTGTGAAAAAATCACATCAGGAATGATGATAAGATACCATCAGCAGCAACAACAACAACCACAACCACTTTCTACCTCTCGATGTAGGTATTTTAAGTAACAAACTCCTATTACTGTAGATCGTGGCTCAGAAATCTCCCTTTGTGTTCTACTTGGTAAAGCTGACTTCAAAGTTGCTTGCTTTTTTAATCAAATATGAAAAATAGAACTCATAAGAAGAGACCTATCAACTTTCTTAAACTAGATCTAGTTCCGTAAGGTCCTCTTGCGCTCAAATTCCCAAAATTGAAACTGTGTAAGCAATCTCTTTCGTTTTATTTCTAAACGTAATGCCGCCCACTATTTCGTAAGACTTTTCATAACCACCAACCAGTCTCTTTTCCAAAAAGTCTCTAGCTGAGTTGAATGATCAAATTGTTTCTTTCATTTGATGAGATAACCATCTTAGCTGGTTATTGCACAGCTGTTACCTAAAACGTTTCGAAATAAAATTGTCTCTACCAGGAAGAAAAATGTGAGTGAAACCAATAATTTCTCGTCGCAGTAGTGCTTCTCAGATGGACAGGAAAGTGACCCCTCGCAATGGTATCCAAAGCATTGATGAAGGCTTTGGTCTAGATCTAGTAATAACCATGCCAAGACTTCTAAGAAAGATTTTGTTGCTTTAAGAGCAAAAGAAACAGTTTTGAAAAAGTAACACTCAGAACAACCCGTAAGTATATCAATCCAATCAATCCACTTAAAAGGTTTACGGAGTTACAACTTACCTACTGAAAAATCTCACAACTGTGATTTCATGATTGTCAAATGAAAATTTAATTATCGATGATCTCGAAGTTTGACAAAATTCAACTTGCTTTGAATGAAATGGTTTCTAGGCCGTAGGAAATAATCATTGTTTTCAGCGAGATGAGGATAAAAAGTTAGCCAGCTTTGCTGCAGCTTGAACAAGTTTTAGATGACGATAATTAGTATAATTAGCTTTTAAAGATTGCAAGAAAAATATGATGTTTATTCGTGCCATCGAAGCAAATCAATTATACGCCTTGGCAATAACTTTAAACACAGTTAAGTCGTTTTTCTACTAATTGCCGCCGTATAGTTGTCCTACTAGCTGACAATTACAGCCTCGAGCGAGTCCTTATTTCGGTGAGGGATCCTGTTGTTCTTTGTCTCAAGGGCACCTCACCAGAAATACGAGTTGCAAGGATTCAAATCCGGGAATGGCGGCGGCCAGAAGTCCTTTGGCCAGAAGTGGGCCATGTTGTTCAAGCAGAACGTCTGGCGTTTGGCCCACACATGCCTCTGTGCACTGTCTTGCTGCCAAACATAATTGTTGTCAAGGTAATTTTCCTTCAACCATGGCAGGATAGTGTATCGGGACACCCTCGGTGCCAATTTTCTGGTCGGACCGAAATAAGTATGGCGGCACTTTCTTCCCATCAGACCTGCAGACACCAAGGACCATAATTTGCTAGGGATGTTTGGTCCTGAACACTCCTTGGACCTCCCCCTGTTGGTTTGCCAATCAACGGTCGTTCCTCCTGTTGACCACTTGGTCCACAGTGAAGACTTTCTCGTCGGAAAATATCCTGATAATGTCAGGATGGCTCTGGATCCAGAATCGAGCGTTTTCTTTGCACCTTTCAAGCCTACTGCTGTTATTAGAAAGTGCTTTGGTGCCCTAAAGTACGAGTACGAGCCCAATTCCTTCTTGATCGCCAACTGAATGGTGCTCCCGGTAACATTAAGCTTTTTGGAGCGGTGGTTCATGCTGTTGGTAGGGTTGGCATCAATCTTGTGCTGAAGGTTGTCAAGAAAGTTTGCTGTCCTCTTCTTGTTGTGGCCACCAGAACCAGGAAACCTTACAGCATCTTTCCCCTCATTTTTGGCCTACTGAACCGGCCGGACAGTGGGGATATAGGCTCCTACGATACTGGCAATGGAGGAATTTGGCTTGTTGCTCACTTATCTTCGGTCGTAGATAAATGTTTGACGTATCAAATTAAAATTAAATGATGGACAGATACAGCTGAGTTATTGGTTTTGGAATTGAACGCTCCTTTAAAGCCCGAAATTCAAAGGAATAAGGTGGACATTTTCGCTCGACTACCCTGTAGGTTGGTAGAAATGTTCCGACGAGAGTGCCCTCTCATTGATCAGCTTATTGGCAAGGTCAAAAAGATGTTTGTGAAGCATACTAGGCGAAATTTTGCACCTATCTGCCGCTTGATCTTGAGCTTGATTCTTTCATTTTAAATTACATGTTTTGTATTTTAATGAATTGAAGTGCATGTCTCGGGTTAAAAGCATATTTCAGTGCATATTTTGACCAGTCTTTATGCATGTTTAATGACATAAACCGAGTTTTTTATGCATATGTTGGCCGTCTTTCCTCATAACGCTACCTGTTAAAATCATGATCACCAAAAGCTTTCAAAGAACTTGTAAATAAAACATGTGCAATACAATACTATATGTTTTGTTTGTAATTCGTTCCCCATGTACGGAGGAAGATCGCAAGTCAAGAAACCTAAAAGTATGCCTGGCCGCAAGCAAGCCAGATGATCAGCTCTTTGAACACATGGATGACATATGAATCCATGTTTGGGAGTAGTTTCAATTTGTAAGGGGTGCAGATAGTGTACCTAGATAGTGGATTGATCAATTAGCTTCAGCAGAAAAACCAAAACAAACCCGTTCTCAGTCTTCGATAAACTTTATGCACAATGCGTACAACAAAATCGATGGAGCAGATATTTTGAACTGAGTGACTCGGAAGTTTGGAATTGATTTATTGACGTTCATTTCCAAGAGGAATGGATCCCCTCGTTTCCCCCGGGATGAAATATTGAAATTGCAAATGGGTTAATATTTCTCTCCCCCTCTTTCTCGATCTGGCATTTGCATATTTCCGCGTATTTCCAACAATAACAATTGGGTGCGAATATTTATGAGGTGTTAGCGTTAGTGACGGTGTTGCACAGTGCACACTGCACGGTGAACACGCACCCATACACGCTCACTTCCATTGACACCCATCGATGTGTTTGGCGGTCGCTGGGCAACATGGAGATGAATTCCCCAAACAACGTATTATCCGCACCAACCGTGCGTTCGCGTCGTGTTTTGTGCACCATAGAGCTTAAAAGAGGGGATTTGGAATGCTCCAACTACGTCCTACCAATGTTCGTAATGTGACTGGAAGGGGAACAGAGGAGATCCTTTAGCTGTCAGTGAAGTAGTCCCATATAATCGGGTGACCAGAGCATTTGCGAAAGATCTTAGGAACGAAGGAGTTCCAAATCAGGCGATTATGTGCTAAATCCCTCTTGAGACCACTGGTCTAACAGGCGTATCTCCGTGTCTGCAAATTTATCTATGAGAATCAGCCATTTGTCTTACAGCGTTTACCCGCCTGACTGCACGATTGGACCGAGCCCAAGTTTCTCCAAACCCACCTTTCCATATGGTCACAAATATTCTTCGAGTTCTATGGAGGAATCATTTCCCGTGATTCCGTGGTCTTCATCCAACTAGGTAGTTGGAGATCCTGTTACATATAATAACCTGAAGCACATGAATACATACGTGAGTCTTTCCATCAGCAGTCTATGTACTAAATTAAGCATGGAATAAGCAGATTCTGAAAGCCTCGTGAAAGAGTAGAGAAGAGGAGTTCTTCACTCCATTTTAGGAGTCGGCTGTTTGACCAAAGTTTCCGAGGGATTTTATTTCACCTCATTCCACCCTTTGAGTGCAAGTAGTTTTGCATCACAATGTGTCTGAAAAGAGGAGCATGGAACAATTCCAATCTCTCCCTTCTCCCTCTTGAGATTGAAATGGTTTCAACTCTTTTGTACCTCTCAAGAACTAGGGAACTCGTTCATTAGACCCCAACTGTCGCGAAAAAAGCAGCAAGAACAGCCAGAAATGGCTCATCCTGTGGCAAGGTTATGACTGAAATGTTTGCGATGTTCTCCACCATCACTAGGTTGACCATCAAGTTTTGAAAGAATAGTATAATACGACGGTTGTATAAGGCGTGGATGACTGTATTCTGTACATCCATTTGCTGACTGACGGGCTGAGGTGGGCACTTCATACTGAGATGAAGAACTGGACACCTTCACTGGCGAGTTTTTCCCCCGACTTTGTCAATAAACCATCACGAAAACTTCAAAAAGAAAGGAAGAAAAGGCAAAAGAAGACGAACGAGAGAAAGAGGGAACAAGAAAAGCAGTTCTCTCACTCACTCATTCTCAGTGGGGGCTGGTGGATAGCTAGCTAGCTTGGACACTGGCGCAGGAACACAAGGAGGGGCAATCTTTTCTCTGCTTTTTGCGGGAACTTGTCATGACACTTAAAACCCTAAAACAGAAGCAAGTAGGAAGACAGAAAATGAAAGGCCTCAACGTCGAAAGAGGGAAGCAAGAAAAGGGCCCACTGATGATAGGAGTTGATAGATGATAAATCTCGTGCACCACCTCGACACTCAACAACCTTCATTCACCAACTCAACCAACCTCAGAAACGTGTTTCGCACTGAATTTAGCTGGAAAATAAAGAGAGCTGTTTGGCTAACTACGTACAAGCTATGGTTTGGGTCCCCTCTGGTCTTAATTTACAAATTCAAAGCACTACTTAGAAAATTTCTATTCTTGGCGGCAGACCTTATCCCTGCCTTTCACTCACTCGAGGCATTGCATGTGAAATGGATTAGAGGTGCATTTTATAAGATACCATGATTAGCCTTTATCTCTCCCTCACATTGTGTTCTTTGTTGGCCACATTTCCTCTTTCCTCTTGCTGGCACATCCAATTTCATTTCGAGCGGAAAAGTGTGAAATTTAGTACTCTCCAGCATCGCATCCAGGAAGATGCGACAGAATGAGAAGTGGCACTAAACAAGAAAATATGAGCTGAGTGTCGGAAGTGTTTTTAGCGCCAACTTGTTCGTAATCATATCATAATTGTTCAAAGTACCACGAGAATGTAGTCTACAATGTCCTACCCTTTTTGTTTGTTTTTACGGGCTTTTTCTAATATTAAAATGAAAGGTTATAATTCGTCTATTAATTACCTTTCAATCTCTATATGATATTTGATCAACCAACAAGAATTGAGTTGGCAGACCGAGCCAGTCCTTGAATGTAGGGTTGATCTTGAATGCTATCTAAAATTGGTCCAAGTCTGACTTGAAAGATGCAACCGGATCAACAAGGCTTACGTATTCCTACGAATATTAGAGGGAAGCAATTAACAAATGAAGGAGCCCGAGAAAGAAGATATGTCATTGTTCGAACTGGCCTGATTCTCGAGGACTTGAAGGTGCTCTCAATACGCACATTAAACCTCTACGGTCACAAGAATTGACCCTAAATCCTGGTTGGGACAAAGCTCATGGATGCTTTTGAAGACTTTCAATATCAGATACCTTTCGTACCTTCTCTGAACACTGTACAGTCCTTACTTGTTTAGTCTCTCCCATACTAGAGCTCTCTCAATCCTGTGATGTTCCTAGTGAAACATCTTTGACTTGTTCGAGCTTTTGCAAACCTGCTGAACTCCTTGGAGCCCAAATGGGCAAAGCATGTTCAAGATGTGGTTGAACAATCGACCTGTACAGAGTTATATCGTGATGCTATCTCTGGACTTAAACGTGCGATATATCCAACCACACATTTGAAAAGCTTTACCACCTTCAACTGGATATGATCATCGAACTTTCCATTATTTTGGAGGACTACACCTAAATCTTTCATAGATGAGACCTGCTCAATATCTTTACCTCATTATCTACGAGTGGAGTATTCAAAGTAGTGGACCCGAAGGTCATTGAGCGGAATTTCATTCCGTTCAGGGCCATATTACTCTTAGTAACCCAAAGAATAGATTATTTCTAGGTCCTTTGCAAGGCTAGTGGAATCTTGGCGCATCCCTACCATAAGCCAACTTGGTATCGTAAGAATAAGAAGATAGAACTACAATGTTTACAAATGGCTAAATCAATTTCTATCCTCTGCTGAACTCTGAGACTCGACCACCTGCCCGCCCCACCTTCCCTACTTGTTTCGATTGGTTGACTGAATCTGTTTTGGATTCAGTTAGAAATGGTGGCCATTTCGAGTGGGAAGTACATGTCCGCAAGTTCTGATGTAATGTCTTAGTCGAGATCAAATTAAAGTTATCCTTGTTTCAGAGTCTGTCGACAAACTGTTGGCCTACTTTGTTCAGTTAATGTTCATCTTTCATTTCCTAAGAGCGATGCCCTTCTGAAGAATGACTTGGTCGACGTGACGTCAAACCTTGTACATGCACTTACACGCACACGCACACACACACACACTCTACCATTTCAGAACTCACAGGGATCAAAGCTCGAAAAACAGTATGCCTTGTATGTCTAGAAAGTCCGATTAAAGTGGCGCCCACGCATATTGGGCCCCAGTAACCTGGCTGAGGACCGATTTACCCTGTATTTTAGGAAAGTCAAAGGATTCGTTCCTATGAAAGGCTTGGTCTTTAATCTTTGAGAGTCATAATCAAGCTGTAGAAATAACGGAATCGGGATAGTGCAACATGTGTCGTGGAGAGTTGATTTGTATGTCACATCTCTGCAGGATAAATGCTGATTTTGATGAACTATTCAAGATCTTGGAAAGTCGGTCGTTCGTAGACGCCCGAGAACAGCAAAGGGCGGAAAGCCAGAAAGAAATTACAATGGCAAATGGGCAATCATGATGGAGTGGATCCACCAGAGTATTGCACCCTCAGGAATTGATCTCGCAGCTGAATGTGAACTTAGCCTTGGCAATTAAAGGCCATTGATCCCGTAATGCATTTAACCATAAGTGGAGGCCTCGCGAGACAAAAATACGCATCGTTAATTGTTCCAGTTGAGCTTCCACCGATCAGTTCTCGTTTTAAGAACAGTACATTTGGAGGCCTTTATCTTGATTGTTCTATTGAGACTTTTTCATGCCAGCACGTGAACTCTTGATGGCTCGATGCTAGATTGAAGGTTCTGTGCATATCAGCTTCGTCAAAATTATGACTCGTATGATATTCGTTCACACAGAGTTAAACCCGTTCCCCTTCTTTAACAATATCAAACCCCCAAACCATGAGGCTGTCAACATTCAAGGCATGCTTATAAAATTGCCTGGATTTCTTCGACCATTGTTCATGGCTTCAATTTCCGTAGGACAATCGCTGCGAAATTGGGAACAAGATGAAAATTGAGAAAGCGTGAACTTGGACCGATAACAATCGTCTCCTCATCGGAAGAGGAACCCGGCCATCTCTTTCAAAGTACTTCGACTGACACGATCCCAACCAAGTTTGAGTTCGTCGAGATTGAGACCCAATGTGAGGGCTATGGTCTGTTCTGCTCTGACAATGGAACTGATCCCCTCTGTGCGCCAGTTCCGAGTGACTTGCCACCACACAAACCAATGCCATTGAAGAACGAACCAGCTCGATCTCTATGCTACCACATACGAATACAAACAGCCATGGCCATCAGCTCAAAGCCGCTCGCTTAGGATCTTTCTCTCTCTCTTTTCTCTCTCTCTCTCTTTCTCTCTCTCTCTCTCTCTCTCTCTCTTTCTCTCTCTCTCTCTGTCGCTCTCTGTCTATGATCAGAACGATGATGCATTCATTCATTCTTCTTCTTATGTTCGGTGATCGACTCCATAGGTTTTAATTAAAAGTCGCCTGCTGCACTTACATGTTATGGCCATCGCTGCCTTAGCTGCCTTAGCTGGATATCACGGACACATTTTCGTAGTAGAGCTCCTACGACTCCAGCCACCACCATAGATGCCACCGTACTTACTACATTATGGTATACATATACATACCACCATGGCGACAATGAGTACCATTATAACCATTATTATCATCAATATACTACTTTAATTCTCCTACTTCGCCTATTGGTTCTGTTGGGACGGTGCTTTGGTCGGTGTGATTTCCCTTGTTCCAAGTTCCAATACGGAACTTCTCGCCCCTATCCGAATATTGCATCTTGCCAAGAGTACTTGTATTTCTGATGAGTGTGAAGACAAGAATACGGCCGTACATCCAAAGTGCCTCCCAAAAACGCTCAATCAGATCCTGATGGATGGGCTAGCGATCAGATTTGAGTATACATATTCTAATTTGTTGATGTGGATCATCTCTCACGGCAAGAAATAGTTGGTAATAGCATTATCATTACTCAAGAACGCCTATCGTATAGAGAGACAGGCTTTGGGTCAAAATATCATATTTTTATTTTTTGCCCGAATCAACCAATTGCACTCTAATTTGCTTGGACCATCGACAATCTATTTCAAGCTTCATCATAATCAAAATTCTATATCCACTGATGCCCTCTCAAGATTCAGTATTATTATACGTAGGGCATGAGAGTGACAGCATATTGAGTCGTTTGGGGCCGAACATGCTCATTCTCGTCCTCGCTACGTCAATCCCCATTAAGGGTGGTTCTGGCATTACTTTTGCGGGAAGAGTAGCCAATGTTAGGATGTCTGAGTAGCAATGCTCATGAGTCCATACAGAGAGCCTTTGATTTGGGTGTTCGCCTCAACGGACATCAAAGACACCAAACTCCGTGAAAGAGATATCTCACTTTGATGTTCCATGTCCAAATGTGTCACGTTGCTCTATGGTCTCATAAATCGTTAGTGGGTACGTACTGAGTATTCAATTCTGGCCTTTTCATATCCTATTTACTACTAGCTCACATTAATCCAGTACAGTTCTGGCTGATCTAGTTAGAAAATCAAAGCAAAGATGGATCCATGACGGTCAGCCGCCAAGAAGCAATCGGAGGATTTTCATAAATTGCTTGTGCTATTCCAAGATCATTCTTTTAATACGTGCGAGAAAAAACCCAGAAATAATTGAAGCGCTCTATGCGAAATATTTGCGGACTCATGGTCATCCCAATGGTTATTGTTGAGAGAGCGTTCGACACAAATCTTGTCATTCCTGCCGCCTCAATCCAATAAGAAGGCAGGAAGGAAGTATGTATTTACGTACGTAGTACATACGAACCAAGAAGGAGGGCAGGAGGAGTGACGCTTCATTTCTTGTCCTTAAGATCTCCCTGAAGACAAGTGTTCCACTTTCAAGTGGATTGGGAGTCGGTCCTCCTTCGAGAATTCAAGCTGTCAAGTTGGAAAGCGATGGTCGTGCTTTATCTTTGTCACATTGGTACTCGAAATCTTGAAGTTTGCCTTCCCAGGAGAGGCAAACTTAAACTTCAACAAATTGTGTCTCCCAACTGACGATTGTACAGCAATTGTAAATGATTGCCCCGAGTGAGCGTGGAATTACTTTCAGAGGATCGGATCGCTACTTGGTTGGATCGAAATGAAGCTGTCTGTTGGTGTGCCAAAGATCAGGGCATTCTAATTCTTCGGTCGTTGGAGAGCATCATCTCCCCCGACTCAAAGTGACTGGGCCCGAAAAGTGGTCACGAAAATCGTGGATTCAGGTTCGTGGTGACATCTATGTAAATACCTATGGCGGCGATCTTTTATCAGTATTGATTCGGTGAAAAAAAGTATGTTTTTTGACGAGCAAAAACTTCCATCTTATTCTTGGGCTGTGAGAAACTAATCTCCTCCTTCTCCTCCATCTCATAAACTTCCTAACATTTATGTTTAAGCTTTTGAGGGTACAAGAAGGTGTAGCTATCAAAGCAGTTTTGGAGAAACACCAAGGCTCTAGAAAATAACCAGAGTTTTTGATGATGATGCACGAAACATCAAAGCCAACGAGTCTCAATGAATTAGGTTCAATTTCTAATCATTCGTGTTCAGAGAATTGAGAGTTGATCGGACTATTTAAGAAGGTCCGAGAATAAAAGGTTACAGTCATCAAGCAAGGAATATGATCATTTTGAAAGTGAACCTTCATAATTGATAGCTTTCAAGTCTTCGAGTGATTCTTTATTTGAAGTTTTATTCACGACAATTTCTTGAACAACTTCGAACTGATCTCTCAACATTTGCCTTTGGCTTTGCATTTGAGCCACAGAGAAAAAAAATCTTAAGCCTTCATGAAAAAGTGACAAACCTTTATCTTCAAAATTAGTATGCAATATCTAATCCTCAATCATTGTATTCAGCTCTGCAGTAATCAGGTTTCAATTCCTATGGTTCTTGTTTCGGAGATCACCTCTGAAATATACACGAGTACAATCGGACTATGGAAGGAAATTACGAGGGACAATTAAATCGCTATTTGTGCTCTCAAGAGAATAAAATTTTCAATAAATTGTTCAAAAAGCAAGTTAAATAATCAACCATTTTTCAATAAGCATTGAGAATTGACGAAAAATGTAACTAATATTTTTAAATGTTTAAATTGAAAACTTTCAATATGCAAGAAAAACTGACTTTAGTACAAGAATAATTATTGCAACATTGTCGATCAAATGTCTTAAATAATAAACGATATGTTGTAAAGTGTCTCATAAACGCTCAGAAAATGAGATTTTTTTTTCTGCACGAGATAATGCGGAAGCAGCGTGACTTCTGGCAGGAAGTAGGGTAAAAAATAATGATATTTGAAATGGAAAATTTTGAATATGGCCTCTCACGTTTCATCGTCAAATACGTTTTCTAGCATTTGCAAATGTTTTCTTCCTTTTCTTCCAAATTGTGATCCATTTATGAACCTAGACCCGTAAATTTCCACTAATTACACAATCCAGAGACCTAATAAATATTGAAGATGAAATGGTTACCTTCGGTAGTATGTTTTGAAAACTTCCTAATGACTATTTTTGAGCTCGAATTTGGCCTCCAACGTATCTGATGACCTTGCAACGCTAAAATGCGTAGTTCTGGTAAGGTGACTCCTTTCGTTTGAATTTTGCTTTGAAAGTGCTATCAATCTCAGAGGAGAGTTTCAGTCATCATCATCATCCGATGGAGCGGTATACTTGTCTTTTCTCGAGGAAATACAGTTCTGGTACGTCATTTTTTGCTCATCGTACCTGGTTCATAACCTACGAATATCTAAAAAACATAACCTCAGTCAACTCATGAAAAACTCTATGAAAAGTTGACTATCTTTCTTGCTTGGATTTACCTGAGTTCAGTCTTGACGCATCTTCTAGCCTTTGAGTTCTACTACGAGCAAATCTACTCAGATATCCACAAGCATAAATTGCCTGACAACCAAATTGTAACAAAGGAAAAGCACAGTTCATGAAGCGGTACATTGACGTTTTTCGTATATCTTTACCTTAAAATAGATCCTAACTCGAAAGCTTTAGCTTCCTAGCTAAATTTCAAATTTGGCAATAAAAAGAAAACTAAATAAAAGCCAATTTAGCAATGACGGCAACACTGGTGGGAGGGGGGAGCAGTATCAGTATTGTTATAAACATTGACCCTTTTATTCGCATTTGACATTTGACATTTGCTTTTTAGTCAAAATGCTCGATAGCCATGAAATTTCATCCAGGGAAGCTCACAGTTCGCTCAATGCTAGAATAATTGGCACTTTACACACTCAAACATTTGACATATTGAAAGAGTGACTTTATTTCTATTTTCCCACTGTTGGTAGAGAAGCTGCAGCGAAACAATTTCATTTTAAAAATCAATACACACTCCATCCAGCAGCCTCCACTACTTTGTTATTTAAGTCCCATGCTTATGAGCTTGCGCCGTAGGTTGAGTGTATCAATCAACCTATGAAAAGATGAAGACTAGGGGTATGTGTCTTTTATTAGTATCATTTCATGTCATTTTTACATCAGTTTCATTTATAAAATGTGGGTGTAACCCTTTACAGCCGCTACATTTGGCCCCTTAAACCTGAATTGGGACACAAATCATGGATACTTTTGAAGAGGTAAGTATCAGATCCTTTTCTGTCTTCTTTGAACGAAGTCCAGGTATTCCTGACAGCTTTGTTCGATGCAGCGCGTGTGCGCATGTATGAATCTCTCCGCACTTCAAATCAGTCGTGCTCTGTTACTCGAGGAGTGCAGAGATCCTACCTATAATTTCACATTGTGAATACTGAACCACACGATTGTGAAAATATACTACTTTTAAGGCTTAAAACAGCGACTCTTTTATAGTCTTATTAAATGGTGCATCGTTGTAAATTTGAGTCGTTGAAAGTATCTCCAAATTCTGAGTAGAGACCCCAAACGCAACATTTTTCCATCAAAAAGCTGGCTCTCTTCTGGTACATTACATTAAACCAGTTTGAGTGAATAGCCTGAGCGCCCTTTTTTGGTCTAGCATTCGGGCTAAGGGCTAGACGAAATTTTACTCGACCCACTCAAACCAGTGATATTAAAGGCTAGAATGATACAAAAAGTATTTGGGCCAGACACGAGCCAGCTACTTGAAGCATGCAAGAGCAGATTTTTTGCGGTTATAAAAGAGCTTAAGCTATAATCGTCATCAAAGTGATGGAAACATTTAACAGATACGGCAGGAATAGGCCATGTCAAGTGAAGGAAATTCAGGGAAAAATATGGTCCGGCACCCTGATTTGGGGCATTTTGGGGAGGGAGAACTAAGACAAACATCACAGGCAACTCACGCCATCCGCTTTATGAATTTTTAACAATCGAGTGATTTTGAGTGAGCTGTGTAACAAAACCCAACAAAATGAACATGTTTGGTGCTAATCGGTGAACTCACTATCAAATTGACTCAATACCATATTGCTATTTGCTTCAACAAGCAGGTAAAATGGAATGAATGTCAAAATATAATGTATGCACAGTGCTGTTTGGCTGGGCATGTATGTTGTCCTTGATTTTACTCCATGGAATAATGTCAGTTGTTTATGAACGCGTTCACTTGACAAGCCCTATAATTCTCAGTTCAGGCTGACATCCTGAGATTTCGAAATTACCTCGATTGCGTATTCCTATGATGCTCCGAGTGAAATGTTTTGGACAGGCTCGTATTTTAGGAACTTGGATTTTGAATTTTTTTCCGTTGAAGGTCATTTTACTCTCAGCTACCCAAGAGTAGATTACATCTAAGTCAAAGTCAAAGTCAAGAAATGCTACTGGAATCCGGGCCCTTCCTATCCCAAACGAATTCAGGATCATCAGCATAAGAAGAGAGACTGACTTTACTACTACTAACTTTCTGAAGTGAAGCAGTGAAGATGATAAAAAGGAGTGGCTCTAAGAAGGAGCCTTGGGGAGCCCCTGCCTTGACATCATGTAAGCCACTAAAGGATCCTTCGACCTCAATCAAATGCTTCTTACCACAAATGAAACCAATTAAGAATCTTGCCTTGAATCCCAATCTCATGGAGCCTGTCAACTAAAGGACCGTGATCTACCTTGGAAAAATCTAGATAGACTACATTGACCGACTCATGACTCTCTAGTCCATCAGTGACCTGCTCTATATGCTCAATCAGTGGGTGTCTTGCTAAAATACGCTTGGAACCCATGCTGACTCGGAAGAAGGACTTCATAATTTCAAGACATTCAACAAATTTGAACTTCATGATCTTCTCAAACACCTTCACAATATTCGAAGTGAGAGAAATCGGCCTATAGTTACTGGGGAGCAACTTGTCTCCCCTTTAAAAATTGGAACAACGTGAGCTAACTTCAGAGAAGAAGGGAATTTGCCCTGGTCCAAGATGCAAAGCATCAAGTATGAGAAAATAGAAGCAAGAACCTGTGAGCATCTCATCAGAAACTGAGATGTCGTACCGTCTGGACCGGGAGAGCTCGTTAGCCTCAAGTTTCCGATGGCGTTTGTTTATCATTCAAATATCATAGGAGGAAATGTGAACACTTGTGATGAAAAACCGCGAAACCACACGATTAAACATCGGTCAAAAACACCGACTATCTTGGGAAATTTCAAACAAAGCGATTTGGCTAATTTGAATTCGGCAAAGAAGCAAATTAGGGATTTGTTGAAGCAAATGGACGTCACCACGATTATATAAATATATTATGAGGCGCCATTTTTGTAACGCATTTTTTTGTGCTAAAAATGTATCAAAAAGATTGCATAAATTCGCAGATTTCATCATTTGAGGTTTTGTTAAGAGATTTGTATTGTATTGGCCGTAAACGCTGAAGATTCATTAGCCATCATTTTCTGGCGATTCCTTTCTTCCTGGAAGTAGTGATGCTAAATATAGACAACTACCTATAAGATTAGAATAGTTTTGGTACTACTTCCTTTGTTTTATACCTACAACATAGCTTGAAAGACAGTCCATCTCTCTTGCAGCAGAAAATAATGTGGACAGTAAAAGCGTAGTTCACACGCAGAGCATTGGTTCATTGCCTGTTTGCTTGTGCATGTATGCATGCTTGTATGTAGCATCACCACCCCTCCCTCTGCTTTGCTTTATTGGTCTCCGTTGGGGGTGTCTGACCAACAAAAATTGAGTTAGCCACGTGAAAGTCCACTCACACCAAGGGGATAGCATCCAGACGGCCTCATTGTATGGACATACGAACTTTATGCGAGTGAAAGAAATATAACATTTGCCCAGGGTCTTGCATTTGTGGACTTGGTTAAGGCAAATTCACACTTAAACGCACTTTTTAATCAATAGCTTTTTACTGACAAGCATACTTCCAGGGCTAAACAGGATCACTTTAGAGGAAAATACAAATTTTTTCAAAAAGTTAATTCTTGCATGCTTCAAGAGGGGCAAGGAGGCTATTCGAAAACCCACATGTTTAATCATTGTCTCGGTTTACATAGGAAGGTAAATTTTATTGTATATAATTGTATATGTGAATGAAAATATTGGACACTAGATTTTGTTTGACGCTTAGTGGAGGAGTAGAAATCAAAAAGAATAAGAATGGTTTTTGCCAGATTTAGACGTTGAAAAAGTTTTGCTTCTAAAACAAGACGTTAGCTTCTCTAGTTCAAACCTTTTTCATCTCTATGATAAGTACTTTGAGGGTCCATCCAAAGAATTTGGCATTGTCTCATTTATAAGGCCTAACTCAAGGTTAAGCTGATAAATGCATCAGATTACAATTTCATCATTCATTTTTTTTTGTAATAATCAGTTTCATTCTAAAACTGAAGAAGATATTTAGATTTTAGAGAATATTTCAAAAACAAAAATCGTCTGTCATGTACTGATCTACTGAGAAAAATGGTATAATTGTAATAATGCAGATGTTTTTGAGGCTGAATTATATTTTTAGCCCTCTTGAGTTCAAGACAGAAGTTAAGAAACCTGACTTTACCGATGATTTTATGGCTCTTTGCAGACAACCACGCTTGGCATGATACCACAGTGAAGAAGCAATGACAAAATACGCAGAATCAAGAGTGTTCAATGAACACTCAAGAGTATTCGACATCAGTGGTGCCCTATGATAACTATTTCTGTCCAATGGCAACTTTTCGGCACCTTTCTTTTTCTTTAATTTGGCAATTATGAATCGGAGCTTGAAATTTCAATATGTTAAATGACTAGGGTCTTTTACATTCTAATTATCTGTGCATTATGTATGCTTCTCCCTGAATAACTTTGAAAAGACGACGAGGATCAAGCGTCATCAAGTCAGACCAATTTGATCTGCTCCTGTTCGCCTAGTGGTAGCTCTTTTTGTAAGATAGTTAATCATGGGTTTTTATTCTTAGATTTGAGCCAAAATGAATTGATTTTCATGTGATAATTGATATTGCAAACAAGTTTATATCAAGACTTCATCAACGCAAAGAGCCAAGAGCTGTACTTTTTATGCCGCACAGATCTGTGCGGAAGCTTAGATTTGTTGGTATCCTCAAAAGTAATTTTCCAAAGCAATAACGAGCAGCTCATGAGTACGTATAACATTAAGTCAAGAAATGGAACTGGTTGTAACGACAACAAACCAGTCACGATATGGTGTGCGCTAATGAGTGATGACCCCGACCACGCAACTACCACAACGCATGGACATGGATGAATGACGTAGTCACACCCACGGTACTTAGGGCCCACACAAACAAAATATTACTTGAATATTCCAAGGACGAGGAAAGATACTGCTGATAATAACACCTCTGTCAATCGTAATACGAGCTATTAATACCAATTAAAGGATCATTTAACTTGATGCACACAAAGTAGGCAGGAAAATTGCCCTGAATTTTGATGCGTGGCGGCAACGTGCATCCTGAGTACAAACATACTAGACTAACAACATCAAAAAAAACACGAATGGGATTCGTCAAACATCAATTGGAAAAACAGAAACTAAACATGGCTCAATTTTATTCTTGCTCCAATACAAAGCCTAAAAGTCGAGGCAAGCCACTTTTATGTAAAACTAATCCAGTTTATTGGAACTAGAAGCCGCCAAGGGTTTAGAGGCGTTTTAGAAGTCCTTGGCATTATTCCCCGACTTTGATCTGAACCGGCATTAGTGACCAATCACCAACATGCCTGGGTGATATCTGGTTTTCCATATATTTTGAATGACATTTTTCGTGGTCAGCGGTGCCAGATATTGAATGTGGTCAAAGCTATTTAATAGTTTGAGCTATGTTTCAATTTAGCAGCCTAATGACCCAATGATGGAAAACATGTCAAGTAAATGGATTACATTTTGGAAGCACCTGGTACCTGCGTCGTACAGTACGCGTTGAGAGAACTTGCAGATCAGTCTTTGTGCGACAAAGCTCAGGTTTACATAGTAACAGCATTCCATTTCGCATGACATAATCTTTTGCATGACAATCCATAGTTTAGAGCGTTTCTTTGAGGTCCCTTCTTGATTGTCCAATGTTTGCCTTTTGCTTCGCTTTTATCAAACAACTAACAAATAGTCAGCTGTCATAGGTCATGGCTCAGTAATCGCTTTACATGGACGTCTTATAGTTGGGCAAAGAAGTCAACACATAGTAGACCAGATGTGCTGGGAATGAATGGGCCTCGGTCCGCAGGTGGGTCACGGAGCTTTCACGGAACGTTCCAGAGAATGGACTGCGAAACGATTGCTGACCCTGGTCTTATGCAAAGCAACTAAATATAGGTACATAGATTCGTACAGTGTCGACTTTTTCCTCGAGTTCTCCACGTTGCCGTTTGTTGGGCCTTGGACCAGATCAATGGCACAATACAGGCATTATTTGGCCGTTAGATGCAGCGTGGGGGAGAGGGGGAGAGAATCTAGAACCCCAGGATGGCCCAACGATCAGCTCACGAAAACCCCAGACTCGGGTATTGTTTGAACATCAGCTTCAGTTTGAGCTACAAGAACTTAGATTGCTAATTAAAAAAAAAACCTGGATATTAAAGCAGCTACAATAGTTGCAAAAACGTGGCTAGTTAGGAAATTGTGTACCTACAAGCTCACAAATTTGAGAGTCTTCCCCTAAATCTGGTCAACCTGAAGAAACCGTTGGCAAATTGCTTGAAGTTATTAATACCCATGTGAAGCCTTCCATTAATACATGTTCAAGTGGTCTTGGAGAATAGGCTTGCATGCACAAATAAAGGAGAGCGAGACATGGCTAGGTGCCTGTGCAAAGCTTAAAGGTGTTTTGTTCTACCCGTAACTTTCAGTTCTACGCCATGCAGCTTTTCCCTTTGTTGGGATATCTCCTCTCTAGCTCACCCTAGTGTCAAACATTGGAACGTGATCACGACGTATGCCATTCGACTTTGACGGGCGTTGGTCTCAAGGAGAGTGCCCATTCGTCTCTTATAAATTAAAAAAAATGACGGATGAACGATCGATCAAAACAGACCTCCTTACATCACCCTAGTTCCGATCTTAGTTCCGATCACACAATGAACCATCATCACTTTGCCATCTTAGAACAACGAAGTGACAGACAGGGTTCGATACACACAAACACACAGACAAATACTCGGCGGTACACGGGTGTGCTTGAAGGGTGTTTGGAGCCCACCAGGAACACGCTTAGAATAAGTACAAAAAAGCATAGGAATCATCTCAAGGGATACCAACCAACTAGACGATGATGATGATGATGACGACGACGACGACGATGGGAACATGCCTTGGTCCTGCCTGCATGCATGATTTTGATGATGTATTGGTCAATTGCATAACTACTCCTTACATACTACATCTTACATGCCACACGCGACCAATAGCTTTCCATATTCCTGGAAATCTGTCACAGTATCCAACTCTCTACATGCAGAGTTAAATATTCTCCATAAGAACCTGCGCACCAGCTGCAGCAACTACTACAACGACAACACCACCAACTTGTGGAGTGAGTGTATGAGTGAGTGAGTGAGTGAGTGAGTGAGTGAGTATGTACGAGTACATTACATTTTGTGCGTATTTCCGTTTAGCGGAGGAGGATAATTCTACAATGCCGCCAAAGCCAATACCGACCAAAGGTAGAGAGAGTTATAAATACTTAATGGCTAGCCAAGTTACGTCTTTCGACCTAGATGTATTTGAGGGGATGTGAAAAAAAATGTCGATCTGATGAGATTTTTGTGTCCAGGCGAGATAGAGGCCTTGAAAATCTAATACCACTCGTGCAAACGTATACATTCTTAGTTATTTCTTAGTAATCATTGAAGTTTGCCTCAATGGACGTTCTTCGTTCTGATGCAATGGTAATCGCTCAATAAGAGATTACTCTAGCAAGCAACTCTAGCAAGGAGCTCTAGCAAGGATGAGGATTTAAAAAGTCAGTATGATTTCAAACTAGGTCAAATCGGAATGTGGCACTGGGTTTGGGATAATGAAGAACCGGAATCAAGTGGTCTAAATGTGAACCGGGAAAATTTTGTTCCAAGAGTAGTAAGTGCTCTTGCTTGTGACTTTATTGGCTTGAACGCTAGTACTGGTATACCGTAAGGGCACATCTCACAAAGGCAAAAAGAAATGTTTGCATTATTCCACGGGAATATGCCCTTGGTTGATATTGGAAATGGGAAAATATTCACTTAATAAGTCGATACTACACTACAGTACAACTATCACGGACTTTCCATTCTCTTTTTTACTTACTTTGACATGCTCATCTCTCTTTTTTCACAATTGACTCAAGTCTTCATGTATCCGAGTGTTCTTTTAAAACTAAAGTGCAGCCGAGCGGTCCAAGAGGCAGAGTAAAGTAGTGGGTTCAAACCCCGGCCCCGGAAGTAATCCTGGTTAAGGGAGTCGTGGTGTAGTGGTTAGCGCTGTTTCCTTACACGAGAGAGGTCCCCGGTTCGTATCTCCTCCCCAACCTTGCTAAAAGAAACTTTTATACGCTAATCCTGCCGACAGACGGAGAACCAAAACTAATACGGACACGACACTACCTATCGGAAAAAGTATAAGGACGATGTTGATGGCTGGCTTCTCTGGCCGGGCGAGGCTCATCCCTCCGACCGTAGCTCCTAAAAACAAAATCGCATTTGTTTCCATAGACGAGTATCATAACAATGGGCTTTTCATCGTCTGTAGTTGACAATTGAGAGTTCAAATATTATCAATTGGATTTGTATCAAGATGTTTGCCATCTGTGTCGTAAACAATGTGCTTTGCGTTGCAATGAACTTGCTTTCCAGGAAAACATTGTTACAGGATAGTTCAAAATGAATGAAAGAGCATACCAAGCGTACTAAATCTCTGTTATGATTAGGCTTGCCGAAAGTCAATGAAGTTCGAAAAGTACTCACGACAAGTCTAGCTTATCTTACGTTTGAAGAAAATCTTTAATGAATTTTTTTAATAGGATAGGATCACACGATCAGTCTGTTGGCTTTTTTTTGCGCCCAAGCGCCATCTTTCGGATAGGTAGGGATGTGTCAAAAGTAAAAATGACACCGCTTTTTCAACCAACAATTGAACTTCTGTATCAAAGCGAACTTAATTTTTTATCTTTTTATAGTTTCTAGCACAATCCTTTGTTGTTGTTTTTGTATGACAGCTCCGCTTATTTCGACACTATTGTATTTGACTCATGCCACAACCAAAACCTCGACCCATCCCTACGTAAGTCAAAAGGGGGCGCTCAAGTGCAAAGGGGTAATCAACGACCCCCGTGAGCATGTCCCTTTACGACAAATTTTAAATCAAATCCGACTGGCCCTTTTTATACATTGTGTATTTGACCAAAGGGAGCATATCTTAGCTTAAAAAGGGAAAGATGAAATCCGCCAAGAAAAAGCCTTTTAAGGCAACAAGATAAAAAGCACAAGTGGAATCTATCTTTTTTCTTGCCCTGATCATAAACCGAAAAGCCTTGAAAAAAGCTCGAGTCACGAGCGCATTTCTTTTCAAATGACCCTTGATTCGACGACAGACCTTGGTATATTGCTTATTCAACAAACAAGATAATGCGTTTATTTAAATTTCCAGTTGGATAATTGCCCAATCATAGACCATTAAACTCGAGCTGTTGGGATTTTTTAATCATAAGTGTTAGGTAACACACATAGGTGTCCCGATTTTAAAAGACTCTGTACACAGAGTGCTAGTTGATATCTGTTTTGTTTCAGTTAAGGAACAAATCGTATGAACATGGGCCCGAAACGAACAACGACATGCATACTCATATCGAGTGGTTTCTTGCCGATGCTATTATTTAGACATGACGCAATAAGGACACCACCATTACCACCACCTACAATGAAAATCTCGATTTCATGCCGCCAAGCTAAGAAAGTAAACTTGGATCGTGTGACCGATTGGCCCTTAAACGAACCTTGTTAACATAAGTGGGACAACTCTTCTGGAACGGAGGAAGTACAACAACGAGCCAAGAAAACACACGAGGACGTGGTCTTGGCCGTCTTCATCGCAATCGTCTTCTTCGTCGTCCTTGTCCTCGTTGTTCGTCGTCATCGTCGTCCACTTGACAGCTTATTTACTCCGTCGTAAGTCGCAACCCACGACCCCCCCTCACTCGAGTTATTTATCCTCAAAGTAAGACAACAACCAGCAGTCCTCTTTGGTTGGCCTTTCGTCGGAGGCCTGGAATTAGGAACACCGACTACTGAAACCGCATGTTAGCCCTTCTCCTGGAGTAGGACCAAAGCAAACCATTCAAAGCAAGCAAGCAAGCAAGCTAGCAGCAAGCAGCCAGTCATTCCGTCGGCCACTTTTGACTTTGAAAACTAGGTCACACATACTGGACATGTCAAAACTGTAAGAAGCATATTTGAAAGTTGACTTCTTCACTAAATTCGCCGATCAATTGTGGCCATTGTGTTGAACTTGGAGTCAGAGTTTCTCAGCCGGCGGTTGACCAATCGAGCGCAAAATAAGGACGAAATCGAATTTTGACACTTGACACCACTCCTACCATTAGATCGTGTTGCAGATTTGCGGGTAACAGAGAAAAACGAAGAACGGCGGAGAAGGCTGCGAGGCTCCCGGAAAACAGGGGCGAAGGTTACGAAAGTAGTCTTCTAATTTGGGACAACCACCCACCATCAGCCAGCCCCGGGGAGTGTGGTGAGTGCGATTGGAGGCATACAAGTGTACTAAAAAAGTGTTGACTCAGACGCTCATCTCGTCAAGCAACGTAAGTACTCGAATCATTGGAGAGGAGCCACCAAATCTACTACGTAGAGACATGTGGAAACCAACATTCTTCTTCTTCTTCTTCTCCTTCTTCGCCTTCTTCGTCTGTTGGTGTTGGTGCTTCTGCTCTTGCCGTGGTAGAGTGCTTAGTGGGATGGAACCAGTTAAAGTTACACAAAATGTAAAGAAAACAGCCAATTCAGGTCAACTCCCAACACCAAGATCGAGTGCCAAGCTTCCATTCATCCCAAGGTTTATCGAACGCAATCCTCAGGCAGGAATTTGGGTAATTCGCCAAATCTATCTCGCGTGGAGCATACTAGTTCCCCTTTTGAGGAGCTCAGTGGCGCTCCCTCGGCAATAAATTCTCCGGAATGTCCCAAGGGTCATCTGACATTTTTCGTACAGTCGCGTTGACCTGAGCTAAGCCACGAAATCCATTGTCCCATCAAGCCAATGAATGGCGACGACCACGAGGGTCGAGAACGCATATTTTAGTAAATATTGGTGAGCGCCGGGCGGCCTACCCACTCACGAAGCCTCAGTACGATACATCATGCTGCTGTTGTATGTAGGGATTACTACTAGGTACAGTTCTGTTCGGAGGTCACAGACTTGATCAAAGACTCCCACTATACGTATAACATTTTTGGAACTCTAAGCAATGCTCTGACGCGCCAGAACCTCCGAACTTGTGCCAGAACATGGAACAAAGATAGCTCAATTAGGTTATCATGGGTGTCTCTTTTTTCCCTACAAGGAAGTCGTCTCGTGAGAACTTGGAACTCATGAATGACGAGGTTAAACATGATGACAATATCATCAGACTAATAGAAAGAGTGTAGAGTACGGTGGGCGACGAGGAACACGGAGTCTCTCCGAGAGATCGTCAAGAGCTGAGCAAATATTGAAAGAAAAGCCACTCCGTAATGGAAATCTATGTAACGTTGGGAAACACGTGTTAAGAACACGCTGTTTTCAAGCGTATGTGAAAGGATTTGGTCCGCTGCAGAATCCACCGACATTCATCATTTCCAGTGTTTTGACCACGAGAGGTTCGACTTCGACCTTTTATTATTCATCAACTCGCTCCCCTCTCTACGTAGATGTGGATCACCCAATCCAGAGTTTTGGCATCTTTCCCTTGCTCTAAATTGCCCTCAGAATAAACTGACCAAGATCGCTCTTTGGCCAAGCGTTCTTCTCATGTTCTTAACAATAACATTTTTTACAAATGATTTATCATGTTAGTCATTCTCATACCATCTTAAAGTCCAGTATGAAAAGCAGAACTCCTACATTTTGGTTAATGATTTGAGATATCGAAGAAACATCGCAATGCATGAGACCTTTGAAACGCGTAGTGAAGTAAGCAAGATTCTGCAAATGGAAAAGATGTCACGCTGGAGCCAAAAACGTACCAGGTTTGAATGCAAAAAAACGGTGAATTAATAAACAAGACAACATATTGTTGAAGTCACAATTTTGCTGAAGTTTGAACTTGAGGTCGAACAAACGATAGCATTTTAAACACATTGGAACGAAAAGAGTCACCCTGGCAACATTAACCAGAAATGTTAAATTACACCTTCGTACAGTCAAACTTCAATTTAACGATATTATCCGTCAGAGGAGAACATGTCGTTAAATCGAAATGATCGTTGAATCCAAACTTGGCAAAACCGAACTAAATAAGAAGTGCGTAGACTGGCCGCTGCTAAAACCAAAAGATATCACTGCTAAAACCAAAAGATATCGCTGCTAAAACCAAAAGATATCACCAAATTCCCACCAAGTCCCTGAACATTAAGGTTCGTTTCAAAATCAATTTAATCCCTCACAATATTTCCTTTTACTTAGCCCAGTGGATTTTGAAGCAAATAGATTTTGTAGACTGGGCGGGCCTAAATCTGGGGCAGGCGTAGTTTGACGGAAGGTGGAGATCGGATTCGGAGCAGAAGTTACTTTAGCAAGATGGATTTGGTGACTAATCAAGTGGTGGGAAAAGTCTACTCGAAGGACCGTTGATTTTTTTCATTTCACAACGTAATCTGACATTTCCACATTGTATGCCTTCAGAACAAAACTTAAGATTTTAACTCATGTTTAACACCATGTTAAAAAATTACCTTGCCTTTACAAACGCGTCCTGGAATTCCGAAAGCTCGAAAGTCCCCTTCTTATATTCCAACGATAGGGCATAGTTTTAGTTCGCAAATTTTGGTCGCCCTCGTGTGGAATCTTTTGTAGGACTTTTTAATACATTTTTGACAGTTTACGATTTTGTTGACATTCCATCAGTGTAACTGCCTATTTTTTTCAGTCATTTGTCTCCTAATTTTGCCGAAATGGTGCCTGGAATATACTGTACATTGTTAAACCGGATTGTCAAAAGTATCGAAGTACCAAGAAATCGAGACTTGCTATGAAGTAAATATTGGTTAAGCAGCAAAAATATCGTCCAATTGAAATCATTGTTAAATCGAGATTTGTTAAATCGAAGTATATGTACATGAAATGCAAAAACAAATACATAAAAAAAGACGGTACATGAAATAAAGTTTTAATAGTAGTGCATGATAGATTTTGATGTATTGACCGTTACGATAGTTTTTTGACTTGAAAAAACCAATCCTACAAGAAGGCTACATAGGCTTGATTGTAAGACCCCAGAAAGTATTCATTTATGCTCAAACCTTCATTGCAGGCAAAAAAGCGACTTGATTATTGTGGCTAATGTGGATGCTATGTTTGCAGCTAAGCCACCATCAAATGTCGAGTTGTGATCCTAACATGTCATAAAATTGGGGCACTCGTCTCATAGACTTTGTACATGAACAATTGTTCATCTAATAATCAGATTTAAGAGGATTTAACCAAATTCGAGTTGCAAGTGTGCGTAGAATTCCGGCATCTGCCTGAAATAAGAAATTAAATCCAATTCTAACTGATCGCGGCTTATCACGTACCATGCCATGGAAAGCATTAGTGCATTTTTATTCGATCCCTTGTGGTTCTCTAGGTCGCTGCCAGCTTCAAGCTTACTTTATGAGGGCGTGTCGATGGTCTTAAAAGGCTAAAAGTACTTCTTGGCCTATGGATCCCTGTCATGATTCATCTGACCTCCTCCTCCTCCTCCTCCTCCTGCTCCGCCTTCTCTGCCTTCTAGCCCTCATACCAAGCACTTTGCTCGGCATTGGCAAACCTCAAGCA
>NC_081450.1:8378583-8379554 GCF_007210705.1 Tigriopus californicus | reverse complement strand
AGTAAATGATTTACGGCCTGACAAATGTGCCCAGCCATGCTCTCCAGTTCTTTTCACCGTATTCTGGGACGGACTAGGCTCGATGTTGTACGCACGCCCTGTTTTGGGACAATCTCTATTTCGATTTCATTTCTAAACTCGTGGCAAAAAAGGACAAGGAGAAAGACAGACGCACCCAAACAAACGTTTTCCCAACAATTACCATCGCTTTCTCGTTCTTCAGCATTCAGATATGATTGAGTAGACCAGTCTAGCATGATCAATGGTTGGTTTGAACGACGAATGTTGCTCATTCTCATTTTCATAACAATGGCTCGGAAGTGGATCATTAAGGCAGCAGTGTACAAAAAAAATATTTAAAGCCGACTGCCATACGTATTGTACGGATTTGGGACTGTTGCGATAGACCGATGAAGGACGATAACTATTAGTGCAGCTATCATTACTTTTCCTTAGATGATCATTCGTTCCTAACGAACAAGGAAATTCTGGCATCAAAATCTGTCCGTCTAGCCTTAGATTTAGCCTGACTAGTACGCAGATCCCTGATGCTAAATAATAGTACCAAAGTCGGGACTGTTCCACTTGTTTATTCTGCCAATTTAGTTGGGTTTCCCTTTTGAGCACCTAATCTATCTCCACCCAAAGACCTAGCCAGATGACGTGGAATTCCAACAGACCTAACCAGGACTCTCAGTATACTGCACATGTACAGTGAAGTATATACGTACAAAGTAGATCTCTCGACACAATTCCGCTTGCGTTGAAAGTGAGGACTCATTTTCATTCGATCGATTTGGGCCATCCATGTTGCAAGGCAGCGGTGGTTAGTTTCCACCCTCAAACCCGTTTATCCCGATTTGCCAACAGCATGAGAGCATTGTTTCATGGCCATTATTTCCAAACCCGTGGAGTTTTTAAATTAAACTGGAACTTGGTCAGACCGACTGATTCAGGCAGAAACAAAGTTC
>NC_081450.1:8355977-8378550 GCF_007210705.1 Tigriopus californicus | reverse complement strand
ATGCCAAGCAGTTTGCTCGGCATTGGCAAACCTCAAGCATGTAGGAATGCTTTATTCTACTGTATGAAAGAACGGTACTGGATATTGTACATACATAGCATTGCTTTAAGATGGTCCTAGTGAATGTCTTGTTCTCAGGTCGACTATTTGCAAGGGCTCTCGATTCCATTTCATCCGAGGGTGTGTTCTGATCGTTCAGAGTCTGGAAATGTCTTTGGCGCAAATAGTTTCCCGTCAGGTCCAGTGGGAAAAGTCGTAAATCTCGCTCCATTGGGATTGACTTTGCTCAAGAAGTACACACAAGCACTTACGAATTGTTCAACTTGTTCAAATACGATATGACATCACAAACTTCCCATTAAAGCCCGTCGGGGATTCCAACTGAATTCGCTTTCAAATATGGAACAAAACTGGGATCACACATAAGTCAGAAGCAAGGGAATGTACGTAATTTCAATGGATACTCACAGTGATGTGTCCTTAATACTTCATGTTTTCCCACTTAAAGTGGGGTTCGTCAAGTGAATCTAACTGAGCTTGAAAAATGTGAGTTTATCTTCTCGTTACTTTTCATCCNGGGATGTTCCGCAATCCGATGTCTATGAACCTTTACCAACATCGAGTGAATCGAGTGGAAGGGAGGGGGGGGGATGCTACTTCTTGAAATCAGACATGCATGCCAATGAAGAAAGCCGTTGGTCATTTCGTCTGATTTACGAGACAATTGATATGAAATTTGAGAGCCAAACTTTGGTTACAGCGCTATAATTTGTTGTCTAGTTAGGGGCTAGATTTGACTCAGCTCATCAATTTCGTGACCGTTATGAATAGAGCGTTTAGTTGACGAAAAGTTAAACTACTCTCAAACAGTCCTCAGTACAGAAGAGGATTCGAGTCTTTTACTACGATCGTCAAATGTGGTACTACTACAAATAACCACTGTCCTGGCACTTAGAATATCTCAATGGGTCGGAAATGCCCTGAGAGAACCCTTAGGAAAACTATCTATAGCGAATTCAAACTAAGCTTGAATTATAATGAAAGCCGTGCATTTAATGGGCATTATCCTCTCCAAATCGGCCTCATCTTGGTCATCTTATTGCGATAACAGCCGTCTTAAGTTTAGTGATCAAATGAGATTTCAGAGACTATTTGGCAATAAAAGAATTCGATCTAGGCACTTTTTCTTAAGGCTCCCTCGTCAAGCGAGAAGTATCCTTTCAAGCCTTAGGTGTCTGTGGTTGGGGGAGAGTAAGAAAGTCTCAATATGAGGAAAACAAGCAATTGAAATTGTGGCCCAAAATGACCTCACTCATATTACTAGTTTTCTCGTTGGTCCTCTTTTGGGGTTTAAGAAATAAAGAAACCCTCCATACTTTGAGCAATGGACTTCCTTGAAGCGTACTGTATTGTACGCAAGTGAACGTACTCATACGTACACACAAGGAGACGAAATGAGGTTCTCTGAAGTTTCACTCAATTCGACAGGGGCTTCAAGGATTTAAACATACACTCTGCTGAAACGTTTATCCTTTTGTTACAAAATTTCCTTCATTTCTCCTTTGGTCACATCCAACGTCCTCTGCTCATCGATTCTCGTGGAAACGTGAATAACTGAAAATGTGGCTCCATTTTCGCCGCTCACTTATTTTGTTCGGCAATCAGTGCGCTACAAATAACCCTTTCATTGTGATAAGTGGCTCTTTTGGACGGCTGACTCAGTTCTCTAAAACTGGTTAGGGTTGGCGAGCACAAGGTGTTCTAAGTCTTGACAAGAGTTGCCGAACCTTGCTTGTTCAAGATTTACGTAATAAATGGAAAAAGTCTTCTCCAACCGGACACAGTTCCGTGATGCCAGCTTGTATATTCGACCTTTTGCAACCTTGCTGAACTCATTTTATTACTAGTGCTGTCAAACTGTATAATGCTCTCCCCGCTGAATCTCGAATTGTCCAACAAATTAGCTCTTTCAAGTCCGCCATCAATCAGTCGCTACCCATTTATCCTTTGTGATATGTTATCTCAATTTTCATGCACTAGTCACTAATCCAATCCAAGTGTACTATGTACCAAAGATGACCTCACCTTAAAAAAAGTACTTGTACTTGTAAATACATTCAAATCAAATCATTAGAGCCGAAATGGGCGAAGCATATTCAAGATATGGCTGGACAATCGACTTGTTAAAACTTAGCATCGTGATGCTATCTCTGAACTTAAACGTGCAAGCGCCCAACATTAACTAACACAAAAGCCCTCCTGAAGAAATGACACTTATCTTTTTCGGTTCAAGCAAACCCTACACTCTGTGTTTGTTGCAGATTGGTTTTGAGCACATTGAGTTGGGTGATTCTAATGCTAAGCTTCTAAACTCAAGGAGCCAATGGCTTCATTGGTTGTGGAACTGTGTTGGTCAAAGCCAAATAAATCAAGATAACTTGGTTCCTGAAGATTAATAAACCTTATAAAACCTTACAAAAGTGGGTCTGTTCGACACACTGATGAGGACTTTTGAAATGTGTTCACCACAAATTCTCAATAGGGCATGTCAAGTGAAGGAAATCAAGGTAAAATGCGGTTCGGCACCCTGATTTTGGGCATTTTGGGGAGAGAGAACTAAGACAAACATCACAGGCAACTAGCACTATCCACCCATTGAAGTTTCAATATTTGAGTAGTTTTGAGTGAGCTGTGTTATAAAACCCAACAAAATGAACATGTTTGGTGTTAATCGGTGAATTCACTATCAAATTGGCTCAATACCACAATGCTATTTGCTCAGAAAAGCATACAAAATGGAATGAATGTCAAAATATAGTGTATGCAATCCTGTTTAGCTCGGCATGTTGTCTTTGATTTTACTCCATGGAATAATGTCAGTTGTTCATGAACGCGTTGACTTGACAAGCCATGAATGTCAAAATATAGTGTATGCAATCCTGTTTGGCTAGGCATGTTGTCTTTGATTTTACTCCATGGAATAATGTCAGTTGTTCATGAACGCGTTGACTTGACAAGCCATATTGATTTGATTGAAATGTTGTTGCTCTCCGTAAAGCTCTAACTGAGACCACAAAGCACACCTAGAGAGTTGCAATGGTGGTATGATGATCCCTGAAATGGTCTCTGTTTAACCTTGGATCACAAGGTCCACTTGCTCTAAAGCCTTGACCGTAGGGTTGTTGGGCAAAGCAATTGCCGCTCATTTTCTTGGGGTCATTGAGGTTCAAAATCAATTACTGATGGAAATTTCGGCATCTACGACAACAATTTGGCAACGCTGCATGAACGTGTATCTCAGGGTGGCCATAATATGATAAAACATGAAATATATTACAAAAAAATGAATAATTTATCACTTTGGTAAAAAAGAATTGGCAAGATTGTTAAAAAACATTTAATAATGAATATAAATGGTTTTATCTGCCTTGCTGATGATGTATCTCGCGATAAACGCGTTTCTCTAAGAATTGAAGGATTGAAAAGGCCAAAGGCAAAATTGAGAAAATTAACTTTCTTCTGGCCGCTCCCACAATGTTTATACTTTGTAAAAGTGTAGACAGACTTCAGGACACTTGATGAATCACTTCTCCACGTCAATCACTTCTTTTTCTTTTTTTTAAAACCTTGAATTAGCTCTGAGCCCTCTCGCCCAGGATTATCGAATTGGGTTAAAGTGAATCTCATAGTACGAAGCTAGTGGAGGTCGAAATTAACTTCAATCTTAAAAAGGTCGGTCGAATGATCAAATATTGATCTATTCTATTTCTGACAATTTTTTTCTAGGTCAGAGAACTGATTGGTGTTCATTAAGTTTGGCCAGGTTTTGCACCAATCTAGTGACACAACCCATGGCTGGAACGGTCGGAACGCTCAAAAATACCTTCATTCAACGGCCATTTCAGCACCTAATTCACTTTTGTCCACTCCAGCAAAAACCGTACGTGCCGTGAAGCCTTTCCCGCATTACGCAACGCTGGTTGCTGGTTGGAGAGACAAGGGCTTCTTATATTGAATGACAAAAGACGAGGAAAATGTTCTAAATCCCATACTTTAGTGACACGATAAGATAAACTCACCAGTGAGAAGAGGTGAAGGGTGCTTCCGGGGCCCAAGCCAAGGTGTGGGCGACATGTTCCTACTTCCTACTTTCCTCCGCCACGTATCTGAACGAAGTCAGCGAGCGAAGGAGCAAAAAACGGAGGGGAGAGGGAGACTACTAGGCGATGAAATCTTTTCCCCCTGGAACAACTCTCAAACCTCTAAAGAGAGCGAACTCAACAACTAACAATTTCTGGCGAATTGAGTACCGATTTCATGCCAACAGATATAATATACATGTATACTGTACACACAGGATTAAGATCAATGATATGCGCTCTCCAATGGCAATACCTTTCTACTTCTAAAGTACGTTAATCTTCAGGCTAGTGATGGAAATTTGAGCCGTGCATTCTTCGGAGGGCTAAGAAAAGACCTCGATACTTGGTATTGCCCATCCACCCATGACTTTTCTTAGCTGGACAGACTTGCATGGATGGCCTCCTTGAATAAGCCGGAATAGAACAAGAGGACAAAGGGTCTTGCCTGAAGGCCTGAAGGCCTGCCTGCCTGCCTGCCTGCCTGCCTGACGTCTTACCGTCGACGATTAGAATGCATGCGTTGTTGTGCTTTGTATCTGTTTCTTTTTCTGGCACTACTATTATGCCTGGGTCGTGTGCTCCTTGCTGTTGTTCCTTTCGTGGGTCGCTCGACCTTGCTATTCTTACCCGTCCCATGATCCACGCGTCACGTTTGGTGATGATTTCCACAAGCGAGGTGGGTGTGCAAGTGACTAGAACCAAAAGGTCGGCCACCGAGAGATTCAGGAGAAACAGGTTGGTGGAACTGCGTAGTAATTTGTTCGTGAGGATCACGATAATCACCAGAAGATTTCCCAAAACACCCACACCCAAGACAACGGAGCAGAGAACCAACGAGGTCACGGCAATGTACTCGGGCAGTTCAATGGTCGTCTCTTCACTCCGATTGTTTTCCACACTAAGGAACACGAACTCGCCCTTGTCGGTAGTTTCATTCAGGAGAACCCCGTCACTTTCTAGCATGATTCCGGCCATCGGAAACCAGACGCTAGAATTCGGCGGGTTACGGTCCTGGTAGGATCTTGGCCGAGTTCTCGCAAAATCTAATCACTAGCCCATAGGTCGATTATCCATGGTCCAATGCAATGGATCGTGAGAGATTCCGACAACGTGACAATCTTGTTTACTGTTCCTGTCACGAGTGGAGTGTCATTTTTTCATCTGGTTGAAATTCAAGTGGTTTTGATTTAAGTGACAACCGAAACCACATGATGGTTGTTGCCTGATCTGATGTATCATCATCGTCGTTCGCAGGGAATCGAGGTGAGAATCTGAAAGAGAAAAAACACAATCAGTTTAGTTTATCTAGACCTGTCTACTGTTATTGCTGCTTTGTGTCAACCCCAATTGCTATATTTGACAATAACACGCGTTAAGTGTTCAAGTGCTTCTTTCGTTATTAGATATCAGCTTTGAAATGGGCCGAAGCCAATATACTTCTAGTGTTGCTCTCACCACGCAATCTAGTTAGAGGATTCATAGATTCAAATGGGGTTCATACTTGACTCTTTAAAGTTCCTCATTTTGAAACGACTCTTATATAACTTTTTCAATTCAAATCAATAAATAGGCATGTTTGGGTATGCAACTCAATGTGAGGGCTCTCTTTCAGGAGATTAATGACGCTTGCTTTCAAGTTGGGCCTTCTTCCCAACGTCAAATCGCTGGCTTCATGCTTAACAATCACTTGGGCGTCGAAAGGACCTGAGAATAGGCGTGGGGATCATCATCATTCATTGGCTCTTTACAAAAAAAAACTTTGCTTGAAAACGCAAATGGCCACAATGCTTTTTCGTTCATACATGCAAGCTGTCCGAGAGGCCGTTCACGGAGAAAACTGACGAAAAGGGCCTAGAAGTTGGGTGAGGGTTGAGAGTGGAAGAACGAACGGCCTTCAGAGTTCGTTGATCAAGCTGGTGCCCCGGATGCGATTGGTCAAGCCAGTTTGAATAGGAAATAGGAGAGGAGCACCATCTTCTGTCAGACGGTCGCAATCCCGCTCCCGTTCGAGAGTTTGATAGTTCACCAAAGTAGTTCCGATGGACTAGAGGGATGGACAGCAGCTCTTGGCTTTTGGCTTTGGCTTTTGGCTCCACGAAGATTGAGCAATCCGTATTTCATTTATGAAAGATTGGGTCCAGAGGCCTACAACATCATGCATCAATCGATCGAACGAACGAACAGCGAGGAGATGAGTGGCACGAACTAACTCAGGGTTGAGAGCTCCGAGGAGTTTTTGCCAATAAAGTGTTGAGTTTCTTTCGAAATTTGGCCTCACGAGGTGTTGGCTGTATGCATTTCAGACACTTTGGGAGATTGTTTATGCTCGAAGCTCTTTTTTCTCGTCTGCTTTACAGTGGCTTCGCGCGGTGTTTCAGCTTGTCACACACGCACACACACAAGAGCACATATTCACATGCACACGCGCACACAGGTCTTTCCCTGCACTAGTGGAACCTGTTGGAGTTGTTACAAGGGTCATATACAAGTCATTTCAAGTCCCATTGGCCCATCTCTTTTGCTTCTGTACTTCCTTCTCTCACGTCGTATTCTTCGTAGTTCCTAATTGAGTAAGAAAATAAGCAAACTTGAACTCAATGACTGATGAAGGCAGTCAGATGAAATGTACTCGTCTCCCGTCTGTCAAGACTCGAGCGAGCCGAATATCCGTTTTCTGGACGAACTGTGATAACTTCAAAAGCCGTCACATCAATCGCCATTTGCTTTCGTTTTGTTCAAGAACCGGGGCGAATTCGTCCTCACAATCGCCATAAGCGTCATCAGTTATCATTATCGTCCAACAGTACTCGATACATCAGTGTTAAGCATTGATGTGCGTGTGTCTGAGCGCGATAGGGTTAAACTGCTTATATTGCTTATTGAAGAGGGACTCCTCGGAAAATGGAGGGCATGCATGGAGGCGCTCCATCAGTTTGATTCTCTGGACTCGGGATTCCGTAACGATAATGTTACAAAACATGGGAACATGGAATCGCCTTGAACGATTAACGATTGAAAGTGAAGCGAACGGGATTTTTTTCGCCCTCATTGTTCTTCCGCATTTCTCGGCCCACTATTGAGCGAGTGAGAAATCCACCCGGGCAACAATGCGTTCAGATTCGATTTCATTTCCTCAACAACCCGACATGGAAGCAATCAAGTTGGCTGAGTTTTAATTGGCACTGCAATTGGGACAAAATTTCAAGCTATGGTGAATAACGAAATCCAACTAAGGACCTTGCGATCGAAAATATTGATGCCGAAAGATAAAGCAGTCCATAAATCCGGGCCCAGGCAGCATTTCAAAGTTTGGTCTGTGAAGGAGCGAGTGTCTTACTCTTGTAAATATACATATGTAGTTCTCACTCCAATCCCAAATTTGGCTTAGGCATTCTTTCTCAATTCTTCGTTTGCCTTTACCTAATAACAAATAAGACAGTCGCGTCTAGTGGACCATAATAATGGCAATAAAGCTGTTTTGTAACGGCGATCAATGTTTAGAATTTTCAAGTTGACAGGATAAAAAAGTGATGTTACTCTTAAATGTTAAGAGAAACCGAAACCGAAAATCGCCACTCAAAGGTCAACGAAAGGCTGAAAATATCTGCACATTTGGTCGTGTCACTTTTTGCTTACCTCATCACGTAGCAGTAGATATGTTTCTTCGGCTATAAACATGACAAAGTGACCTGTCAGGCATTCGGCTGACTTTTTTTGTAGATACCAGAATTGAAATTGTTGTAGATTTCTCAGTATGTCTTTGCGGTACCTAAGATACACTTCGGCACCTCAAGACTTTTACCGCACAAATTCAAAACGATCATGCCTCAACGAAATTATGAATTGTCGACAAGCCAATATCCCTACCAAGTAAGTGTGTTAAGTGACCAAAGCAAACTTTTAAGTAGCCAAGGCCAGCTAGACTATTTTTGCATGTGAATTGGAACGTGTTCGGTGGTTTTCGTTTCTCACCGCATTTGGCCCATTTTCCCAGGTTGCATGCAGAAATGGCACAAAAAAAACCTTTGAGGCGAGAATGCCCATACATGCAGTAGAGAAAGGGTGGTGGGTCTTTTGAACTCCATTGAAACGTCAGGGCCCAGTTCCAAAATATTGGAAAATAGTAGCGAGCAAATATTGATCTGGCACACTTGTCGATAAACCAAATCAGGAAATTCCTCTCATCAGCTACCAACTTACAACACGAGATGGTAAGAGCACACCACACATTGCGTTGTCTTGCTGGTTCGACCGTTGGGATAGGAGCTTTGATATACTGGATATATGCCGTTAAAATAGCTTTCTTTGATACATGCCTACATAACTAGGCCTAAACAACGGCCTTCTCAGCAGGTTCGGTGGCTGGAATTGAGGTGACCCAATATGGTGGGGCTCGGTGGTGTGGGAAGAATTGAACCCCCCCCCGCCAAAGGCTTCACAACACTTCGACTACGACTTTTACATGACAACATCGACAAGTACTGGCAAGGCCTCACCTATGGCAACAACAACGACAACAACAACAACAGCAATAGCAGCAGTAGCAGTAATATCGCGATAATGTCGACGACTATGACAAACCTGAGCATCCTCACAACCCTCCAACGATCGACACCCGCATATTTTCCAGACTGTAAAATTGAGCTTCGCACAAAAAAGCCCTCTGACATCACCTTGAAAGGGCAAAAAACTTTCCGACCCTAGATGTTTACATAAAGTATGATATTTACTTGGAAACTGCAAAACAACCCAGAACAGGCAGATAGCCATGGGAGTCGACCTATATACTGCATAAGGAGAAACTTTGCTTTTAGCCCAAGAGTTTATCAAACCAGTCGACCTGAGTTTCATTTTGAAATGAATAATTAATTGTTAATAAGTTTGACACGAGGTTGCTTACCTTCTTGGAAAGTTTGAGAGTTGTTAGTTGGTGCTATCAGTAAGTGAGCCGTCTAATTTGACAATCTAAAATGGTCAGTCAACCCGTCACTTGATGGATGTCTCGTTCACCATTCAGAAAGTAAGTCAAGATGAGATGAGACGAAATCAACTACTGATGAGCTTGAATGAAATGTGAGAGCTCCAGGGAGGGAACCAACCACGACATGAGAGAAACGGGTAAGAGTGGGACACAAATGCGCACACCCACACCCGCTCACTCACTCATTCACTCAACCACCACCACATACACGCACACACACACGCACGCACACACACAAGACACGTGGAGTACAAGAGAGAGAGAGAGAGAGAGAGAAAAGAGGAGAGATGGATATGGATCAGCAGACAGACAGACACGGAGAGAGACAGCGAGACAGAAACAAAGAAGGACCCTCAATTTTGGCCTCGAAGAATCAAGTGCATTCCGTTTTCCCGCGAAAATCCCACGTTACTCGAGGGGTCTGGCCTCACTTTGATCTCAACGGAAAGTGAATCCAGCAAACACCGTTTCGGGATGAGAGAGCGACTGACATTCCAACTTCCACGAAGAACGAGCCAAAAAGAAAGAAACAGAGAGACAGAGAGAGTGAGCGAGCAGAGGGAGGGAGAAAAAGAGAGAGAGGAGAAACGGGGAGAGAATCTGGAAAAGGCCGTCGACAATTTGGTTCTAATCTGAGGCGAAACCAAGGACCATTTTGGGTTTAAAACATCTCTAGTGTCGTCATCTCTCTCAGATTCTCGACCCTCCGAGTCACACATAGCTACTTCTCTAATTCATTCAGTAATCTTATAGTGAAGTGCTAGTGAACTGAACGGTCTAAGAGTTAGTTAGCCTTTTAAAGGGAGGAGGCGTGGTGTAGTCGTTAGTATTGTTTCTTAGAGTAATAGAGAGATCCCCGGTTTGTTTCTCCTTTATGAACTCTCTCCGAAGAACACTTTTTGACGCCAATCACAACCGCAGACAATCAATCTGATACGGACACGACACTGCCAATTGGAACAACTGGAAAATGTAATGGCCGCCTTCTCTGGCCCTCCAGCTCTAGTAGCCACCAATAAAAACTGAAGAAAATAGAAATTCCTGCTCAATTGTGCAGGGCCGGTCAGGCAAATTACCTCATTTTCAACTTCCCAGTGATCAATTATGGGAGCATATAAACGTCTTAAAATAGTTTCAAATTTAGGCTGCGTAATTTCATTCCTCAGCGACTTTAAAGTTACTTACAAGAAAAGACTGACAGTAAAGGAGCAGCAACGACGGAACGCTATCTTTAAACTCACGCCCTTGGGAGCCTTGCTAAAGGGAAGAAGGACATTCCTTGGCAAGGAAAATTGGAGCAAGATCAATCCGGTGCATTAGATCAATGCCAGCATGGTGTTCAGGAGGAGAATTCGGAAGATGTTATGCAATGAAGAAAAAGAGTTTGAAAAATAGCATCTGTTTTCATGAGCGTTGGGTTTTCTCAAGGTTTCATTCTTACCCCCTTGCCTAGTAGATCCATGGCACTAATATGATGGTGAATCAACTTTAAAGAGCGTTATTTCAATTCGGTAGAAATCGCCCAATATAATTTATTATCATGGTTTTAGGGAAATAATTGAGAACTTTCCGCAGGACATTTGTTTTTTGTTCGAAAAATAGGATGAATTTTTTTTCTTGCTCTATCCAAAGACAGCATCTTTTGAACAACTGACGGATGTTTTTAGTCGAGCTATGGCTGATCAGTGCAGAGCCATAAAAACCTACACATTCTTCCTACGAAAGCCTCGTGAAGCTTTTCAATTAGTATTGGCGACCTTTGGAGAGTCATCAGTGTTTTCAAGCTATTCAAAGAATTCAGGAAGGACCGAAAGAACATACAAAATGATCGGAGAAAATGCTCCAAGCAGCATTGAGGACCAATGCTCAAGGTCTCCGTCATCAATGGGTTCCGAGCGCATTTCAGCAAGTCATCCACTGATTGAGCATATAGAGCAGGTCCCTGAGGGACTAGAGAGTCATGAGTCGGTCGATGTAGTTTGCCAAGGTAGATCACGTCCCTTTAGTTAACAGGCTCCATTAGATTGGGATCCACTGCAAGGTTCTCAATTGGTTAAGGAATTTCATTAGTCATTTGTGGTAGGAAGCAATTAATTAAGGTCAAGGGATCTCTTAGTCACATGCGTGATGTCAAGCCAGGTGCTCCTCAGGGCTCCTTTTTATCTTCTTCATTGCTCCACTTCAGAAGCTCAGTAGTAGAAGTGTCAGTATTTCGTGGTATGCTGATGGATGATGACACAAAACTAGTTTGTGTTAGGAATGGCCAAGATTCTGATAGTCCTAGATAAAATCAACTCTTGGGTTTCGTTCAATGACATTTGGGTCAACACCATTAAACACTTTGATTATAAATAATGGAGGTAAACGTATTCAGGTAGGTAGCTGCGGTACCGTATTGGTAGAACATCCGCTTTCCAATTGGCAAATCCTGGGTTCGAACACAGGCTAGCCGAGTCCAAGCTTCTTTGCAATATTTAAATTGCAGCATAAGTTGCTGCTTGATAAGTTAACCATTTATTATATGAACGTAAAATTAAGTAATATTAATACCTTTTTCCATCTTGAAGTGATGGGGATCACATTCCCAGTAGTGGTAAGGAAGTCCGGAAAAAATAAAGAAAAACAAATGTTTTTCTATGAGGGGCATTCCACGAAATCACGGCAAGTAATCTCCGAGTTTGCTAATTTTTGGCACACTGGTTTGTTGACATTGAAAAACGTCACACAACACGTTTCAGGTGCCTAGGCCAACCAGGACATATTCTTGGGCCATGTCAATTTTGGGCCAAACCACTTGGCCATCGGCGTTTGAACAGCCATTACTTTGGCTGTAGTTATCTAATTGAGATGAATTTTATATCAAAATACTCCTGGGACAATGGCCTCTTGATAAATTTGGATCAAACAAATGTAACGATTGAAATTCGGCGTGTAATGGCCTTATTTGTCCTTTGACCTTTGACCTTTCCAAAAGCATTGTCCGGATTTTCTCAATTTTTGGCAAGTGGATGGTTCTATGTATGTTCTTTATATGTTGCAAAAACAAAAACGGGCTCTTCATGGGTTTAGATTTTGCAAAGACTTTTGTGAGCGTAGGTCATCTATTTTCACATCTTAGAGGCGCTATGACGCAACCTTTTGGAGGGATGAAGTCCTGAAATTGGCGCTAAAATCGGCTCTCAAGTAGTTTAGAGTAAGTATCCATATTTGTTCAGAAAGGACTGATGACTTGAAGTTTTCTTTCAATGCTTGTATCACTGTAGGCATGCGATTCGGGTCACATTTGGAGAATTCATCTTGCGACGTGCTTGGTCCGGCTACCAAATCGAACTTTTTTTTTCACATTGTCTTCAACTCTACCTCTTTTTCCTGGCATGTACCCGATTTTTTTTCGCTTTTCGTTTATCAAAAGGGCTCTCACCTATCAACGAAAGAGACTTGTTCAACAAATCAAGCTCGATATCCCTCACAAATGCTTTTGAGTCGTCAGTGTCGGCTAGAACGGCATGGATGGGAAACCAATACTCCGATGATTTTGATGACAATTCGTCCTTATTCTCTTGTTTAGGGGGTGATTGTGACAATCTCTTTCGGCACGAAGGGCACAGTTTATCATGTTCCGATAACTTCCCTTGAAACTGTTGCAGAAGGCTCTTGGGAACATTCCTCAAGTCTCCTGATTGCTTTAATTTGTGGACCTCAAATGGGTTATGACCACATTTTGCGTTGACCATCAAAATATTCCAAATTTATATTCTTCCTATACTAGTAAGAAAATTGGGTATAAAATCAAGAAAGTGGTGGTGGTGGCAGTGGTAGTAGCCCCTAACTCTTGGAGAATCAAGTCAATTCATTTGTCAACTCCCTGGTGGTGGATGGATCTCTGTTCTACCAACTCAAGCTTGTTGAGCCTTGGCCTTGAAATGGTGACTGACTTAAGTCGGGAGGATTGGTTCTTAAATTTTATTAACAACCCAAGGCCCTTCTTCAGTGTTTTAGGAAGTTATAATTCTCTCCAGACAAAAAAAGTTTTTTTCGTTAATCTTTTCACAGGATGTGCGGTCAAAATCTAGAAAATGTCACAACCTATCATGTAGATGGCGTGCAAAAAAATCTTACGACACACGTACTTGCAATAAATATATTTTCTCCTTTGTCGTTACAACGGCTTATTTTCAAACGCCTAGCTAATGGACTTGAAAGACAACCAACCGGCAGTATAGAGGTCTCCTAACAATGGTTCATGTACACAAGCTATTGAGGTTGTGGAGTGGCAACGCCAAATTAGGAAATATGTTATTTTACCCCGAAAATCCAAAATTGGAAACCATGGAGATGGCAAAGGAATCTTAAAACTGCTTGAAATCAAGTATTGCGGTCCAGGACGGTTCAAGAACGAACTAGAGCAAACTGACTTTGATAAATGAGATAATGGCCAAATCAATTCTTATAATGGAAAGACACCGTGTACGAGAAAAACTTTGCCTGATACCTAACAAAAAAATGAACACAAGATCATGAAAAAAAAGTCGAAAACTTCACCCACGACCAACACAGAACGGGAGCAGTTTTGTTTAGAAATTTCCTGGATGATTGGGGTCCTAACTATTTGTGACTTTTTTTTTTCATTTTCATTTCACAGATAAGGAAAAAGTGAAACAACTTTTTCGCACAGGCTTATTTTTGCGTAAAATTTGTTTTACTGTTGAAAATTTATTTCTTGCCTTAGAATAAACTTTTTAGTGATTATTTGGCCCTCAAAAACAATTTGTTTCCGAGCCCTGTAATAATGAGCGTTCTCCTACTTTGTGGAGGGAGGATCCAAATTCTTGCCATTTTCTTAAAGCCTTTCCCTCGATATCTCATATCTGGACACTCTGACACCACTGTGCAACTGAAAGGGAGTGCCTCTCGTTTCAAGTTCATTTCACAAGGGTGGGTGACTTGGTGTTGTCCTCAAAATCCAGAGACGAAAAGTCTCTAAGCTCATAGACTGTTTGCAATGATGCTCAGATGGAGGGAGGGCATTTGACATTTGAGCCAATTCTCCCTGTGACTCCACGGAAGTCTTGTCATTCAACCCCAATATGAAGCATGTTCTTCTGGCAGTGTTTATTTTCTCTTGTCGAGCTTGTAAGATCTCGTTTGATCACTCGGCAATCAACATCCTTCTAACACAACTAGCGTTGGAGCAAAGCGCACGTCAATGGCAGACCAATCCTTGAGAGAATTAAGATGTCAATGAATTTACGGTGGAAGGAAGAAACGCTCTAGATGACCAAGACATCAGTTCCATTACATGCTCGAAGGTCAAGGGCGCCTTTAAGGACTGCAGTCCTGAAAAGAGCATTAAAATTAAACCTTCATCACTTAAATGATCATACACGGTGCGCAAGTAAAACGCGGAAAGAGTTGCTGTGCCTGAAAGCCAAATGCAGCCTGACCAACAAGAGTGTCGACAAAATGGTTTGTTAACAACTTGTTCCCTCTTAATTTACTATTCATGCCCCCAAATGACAACCTTCTGCGCCCATCATTACCTCCAGCCTCGGCCTGAAGAATCTGCAGACTTTCTTAACGTGGTCCTCGGTCATCGTTGCCCACGCCCCCTCCACGAAGGCCTACAGGCCACAATCCGCATCTTCTCCGACAAGAACAGCCAAAACGACCACTCCTTAGCTTATTGTGCCCAAGAAGTCCCTCCCATCAATGCCTAGAAGCACCCGGGCAGGCTGGGGAGCCGTAGAGAAGAAGGCCTGCGCTACCCACATTGCAGTGTGGCCGATCTGAAGGCTGCGATTGAACGGAAGTGGCATGAAATGTCTGACAAGTTCTTGGTGAAGTCGTGCAGGGCGTTCAGACCCATACTGGAGGCTATGCTGGCAGCGAAGAGGGCCATTTCGAAAAATGATTGTTTAGACTCTGAATATACTATGTGCAAAATTATAGTGGTGTGTGGTGTGTCCTTAACTTGTTGAGATATAGACACCCCAAGTCCTTGGCTGCTGGAGGGTATATGATGCTTACAACGAAATTCATTTGACCTGAGAAGTTGCTGAAGGTACCAGTAACTTGTCAGCGAAATATTAAGTTCCTCCACGACTCAAAAAAAAAAAATATTTGGCTTATACACCCGACCGTATTTCGACCCTTTAATGCCATAGGTTTGCGAAATCTGGATGATGTATAAACTAGTTATCCTCCTTTGCCATAGTAACCCTAAACAAAATAATAAGAAAACTACATGGCCTCCTGTCTTCAATGCAGAGCGAAGTTTGGTAAAATCCAAAAAGTTCACGATTTGCTTGGCCACCCTGTATTGGAAAGGGAAGATTCTTGAGTGGTAGTCTATTGGTTATTGCGGACTGGAGGTGATTAGTGAATGAAATTTGGGCGGAGAAAGTAAAACCAACAAAGTTGAAATATTTTAGTTGAAATAATTGTTACTGTGGAAGAAGGAGGGGGCAGGTCACCTTTATGGAAAACCTTTGTCTCTTGGCAATAATCGGGAAGTGCATCAATGGCATTTTGCAATTCCACAGCTGATACAGCCAAGGGAACCAGGTCGTCTGCATATTGATCATATTGCATGGTAGAACGGATGATGGTGGGGCCTCGGTGTGTGAGGGCTTTGGGCAGGTCGGATACATATAAGTTGAAAGGGATTGGCGACAATGGATCCCCATGCGGAGGGTCTTGGGGTCTTCGGTAGAAGAGTACGAGCTTGAAAAGCGACCTCTGACGAGAACAGCCTCCAAGATCCAAGAAACCGTCGACAAAAAGTCGTCAGCAGGAAAAGAGCACGCATTGTCACCTAAAACTACTACACGTTTATTTGCTACAAATGACGGCTTCTTGGATCTTGAAGGCTGCGCTCATCCTTTAAACCTAGCGGAGGCCAAAGGCCGAAGGCGGACTTGTCAAGATGGCCTTACACTTAACATAAATGGGATTTTTTTGAAAGGGACATAATTAGCAAAGGTTAAAGGGCAAGAGAGGCTGTTGTCTGATGTCGGTTGACATTGGGCAAGATGGTATCCGCATACCCGTATCAAACTCCATTATTTCCGGAGTGTCTCTGATTAATTGCCCGTCAGCCGGTCGGCATGGTCGAATAGATGGTCTGTCACAGCGAGTATATGTTTGAGGTTGACGGCAGGGGTGAAGGACATCGTCTACTCCGTAAGCAGGTTTTAGGCAGTCAATGGACACGGAATCTGAGCGGCCATTCCCACGATCAACCACACATTTTTTTTTGGTTTCTCTCCAAAACTCGAAAGAGACCTTTGTAAGGTGGTTGCAAAGACGCTTCAACTCCTGACATGCGTTCATACACGAAGGTGCTCAGGTATAAATCTTTGTGTATAGAGCTCGGTCTGTTCACACGTGATTACCACGACGGCGAAACGTAATTACGGCTGCGAATGTTGCGCTTGTGGGCGTGAAGATAGACGCATGGAGGATGGTCGAAAAATCTCCCCGGGGAGGCGAAGAGTTTCGCCAAAAACGGTTTCTGCCGTAGAGCACTCTAGTTCTTCTGTTGGAGTGCTCCACAGCCCCAGCATGGCAAATGGTAATTCTTCCACCCACTCTCCGGATTGACCTCAGACTATCAAGGCTGCTTTCAAATTACGATGAAATCATTCGACAGCGCCATTTGTCCGTGGGTGACAGGCCGTGGTGAGTTTGTGATGAATCCAGAGGAACAACATCAGATCCCCCCAAGCGCCTGGGGTAAATTGTGAGCCTCTGTCTGTTGTGAGAGAGCACGATACGCCATATCGTTGAACCCATTCGGCCAAAAAGATAGAATGGCTTCAAACCATCTCGAGAACCGGTCAATTACAATGAACATGTAAGGGAACCCCGAGTCTCTGGCAATGGGCCAGCTATATCCTCACTCAATTCTGCAAATTTCGACGACGGGGTATTGAAGCTTGGCAAAGACGGTCGGGAATGAGTTGTTACTTTCGATTATTGACAGTCTGGGCAAGCCCGTACCCAGTTTGATACGTTCTTTGCCAAATTGGGCCACACGTAGCTGGCCGATATTAGTTTTTGTGTTGCCTTTACACCTGGATGGGATATTAAGTGGAGTAGATCAAAAGCATCCTGTCTGGCTGGTTGTGGAACGACAGGGCGAGAGATGGGGCCACGAGTGTCCACAACCACAAACACATTGGGATATAATTCAGCCGTGACCCAATGAGGCGGAAACGGGCGATCTTTTGTATCAGCCACTTGTTCATCTTTTTGTGCAACTGCAATTTTGATAATGATATCCTTGGGAGCAATTTGCCCAATGAGTGTTCGTGAGAGGGCATCAGGAGGCACATTAGCCACCCCGCGCACATGACGTATATCCGTGGTAATTTCAGATATTTCCAATAATGTCCGTGTCACCCGTCCAGATTCAAACTTTTTAGCGTCAACTTTATCACGCGGTACAAAAATAACAGGTCTGTGATCTGTCAGTACATGAAATTGAGAGGCTGGAATGCCTGTAACAATGTGATGAAAGTGACGGAGTGCAAGTTTGATTGCAAAGAGTTCACGATCTCACGTGGAATATTTCCTTTCGGCTGGACGGAAGTGGGGTGATTACGAATAACAGGTTTAGAGGACATTGTTCAATCGTTCCGATTACTAATACCGGTCTTCCCCCGTCCACGTATTTGCCACATAATCATTCACAATTATACATTCCGCCAGACTACATGTTCACCGAATCATCCGAATTACATAGTATATATCTTACCATCGACCTACATTCATTCCGTGGAGCAGACATTAGCATGAAATCTCCCTAGCTGCGTAATTGGTTTACCATCAATCCCAATTACTAAATCTGTGAAAGTCTTGAATAAAGACACAATCTTACTTAACCCGGAGCAACGGAACATATCGGAGCCCATGACGGATAAGTCTGCTCCAGTGTCCGCTCAAAATATGATATTGATGGGATCTCCATATTGATATACCGATATCAATCTCGTAAAATCTCGTAAAACAGTATCAGGCAAATCCGAAGGGATAGCCTGTATTTTCAGGGAGCTTACACGTGATCCAGAGGTACTGCAGATGAGTGCCTGAATTCTTGCTTGGTTTCTTTTCTTTAGATTTGGTCTTGTACACTTTGTCCCAATGGCCTTTTTTCCTTACAAATGCAGTACTTGCTATTCTGAGCAGGACATTTATCCTTCAAATGAAATGAACGACCACAATAACCACATGCCTCAGACGGTCTGTGATTTGGTTTTTGACCCTTTTGAAGACGGAAATTCGATTTCGATCGGGCTGCGTTAACATGCGAAATTCTTGCTGAACTCATGTGTTTGGCTCCATCGCGAGAAGTTTCAATTTCGAGAATATGGTGACGTGCTTCTTCGAAAGTCTTACGTTCCATAATTGTTGCCTTGTCTCATTCGCTCGTCATAGCCTGGAGGAGCAAAGCAATTAATAATTTGTCCTCCGTTATATGAGCAAGATCAGCAAATTCGGCCAGATCCTTAATGACGTTGCAAAGACTCGTGTAATCTTGACCGTCACGTTGATGAACTCAGAGCGAATTGCGCATATCCAAATGAACATTTCGCAAGCTTCTTAGATAATCTTTTATGATCTGAAGGATCTCATCCACTGCTCGGCCTGTATTGGGTTTTATACTTGGAGAATGATGAATAATTTGCATAAAGCCAGGACTGCAGCATACCCACAATAATGAAACTTGGGTTGCTTGATTGCGTTTCTCCAAAGCTATTAATGCGGCATAGTTATCCCACAACCGCCGTCATCGGACGAAAGTCCTTAAATTCGTAACTTCTTTCAAAACAGGCGGCTTCTTGATATTTAAACTGGGGATACCTGAACTCAAGGATGGATTTTGGACAGGATTGGGGGTCCCAACCGAAGGCGAATCTGAAGGCGATCGAAATCCCTACGAAAACATCTAACTTTCAAATTCGATTTGTCAAAGGCATCCTCATGAGTTTTCAAATCCGAATCCATATCAGTTTCGTCTGCGGCAGAATGACATACTATAGTAGCCTCGGCTTCCCGATATTTCTGCAAATTCTTCTCCCACGTTTGAAGTTTATTCTCCACGTAGAAAGGATCTCCCCCCCTCCACGTAAGTGGCAATGGAATCCAGAGCAACCCGTTTAGACAAGTTGTGAGACCCTTAAATCCTTTGCGTGAGGCCTTGAGAGCCAAAAGAGCATCTCGGTTGGACATGTTGTACAAGGATCAATCGGAACAAATGGGACACGACGTTAAAAATTTATACTCATCCAACGAAAATCACTTGGAATCACCAACGAACCACAGGAGTAGAAGATCTTGCATATGGGACGAACGACAACGAATCCAAAGAAAACCATCCTCATTAATTCATTGGAAAAAGAGGGAAGAATGGATTGCAAATTTACCGACTGATGGTTCCCCCCAGGATTTCCAATTGATGGACTCAAAACTCAAGGAGATATATTCCCGAGTTTTTGACTCGAAGTCCCTCCGCCCAATGACTGGACCCGTAGTGGGGGATCCGATGGAGATCCCCTCAAAGATGACGCAAAACCTTTCTGCATTCATGTTGCCCGACTGATTCCATTTGTGATGCCAAGATCCAATGAATGCTATTCAAGACTTCGCGGTGCCTACAAATGTAACTGATCTCCGTTCATTCTTGGATTAGTTAATCAGTTGGGGAAATTCTTACTGAACTTGGCTTCCCTCACTTCACCGTTTCGTGGTCTCCTTAAGGGGAAGAACTAATTTTTGTGGCTTCCTGACCACACCTTCATTTTTGAGGAGACCAAAAAGACCTTATTATCACCATTGGTATTGGAAATGTACGATCCTTTTCTGGAATCCGTCCTCCTCACTGGTGCCTCGAGGCGTGGCCTTGGATTTGCCTTAATCCAATCGAGGGACGGAGTTAAAAAAAACTGATTCAGTGCGGTTCAAGATACCTTAAAGATTGTGAAACACGTTACGCCATGGTTGAGCTCGAATCTTTGGCAATATACTGGGCTGTGCTAAAGTGTCACCTCTACTTGGCTGGCGTCAATTTTCGCGTGGTTACTGACCACAAACCACTCGTTCCTATTTTCAACAGGCAATCTCCCCCTGAAATCGAGAATCCCCGCGTTCTCAATTATCGAAGTCGTCTCATGGGTTACAATTTCGTGGTGGAATGGAAGCAGGGCATTGACCATGCTATCCTAGACGCATTTTCTCTCGTTCTTGTGTCCAATTCGCACCCAGACCCTGATGACTTGGAAGATCCTGTCAATTATGTCATTGCTTCCCTTAAATCGGATCACCCAGACTTGATGTTAGAAGAGATCATTCGGATCTCCGAGGATGATCAATCATATTCAGAACTCAAGTCCGCAATACTTTCCGATTCGGTGAAGTCGGCCGAATCTGGATATGTGGCTCAATTCAAAAAGATTGCCTGTGAGCTTTCTGTGGAGGAAGATTTGATTCTGCGAGGCAAAAGAATTGTGATCCCACCCTCAGGTGTGAAGGGTTTTCTTCAAAAACTCCACTCAAGTCATCAAGGCGTGGATAAAACGAAGAGAAGGGCACGTCAAATCGTATATTGGCCGAGCTATTCCTCGGACATCGCCAATACAGTTGCTGTCTGTCCTCATTGCCTTTATTTCCGCCCCTCCCACATCCAAGAACCATTGGTTCAGAATGCCCCTCCTTCTCGTCCTTTCCAGGTGGCGACCGCCGACTGATTTACCTATGAGAAAAATGATTATTTGGTCTATAGTGATCGCCTTTCCAATTATCCGTTGGTGGTAAAATATACCGTGGCCCCAAGTGCTTCTTCTCTTATAAAAAATTTCACAAGGTTCTTTGCCTTGTTCGGCGTCCCCAACACTCTGAGGACCGATAATGGTCCACAATTTGCTTCGAATCTATTTGGCCAATTTTTGACCAAATGGGGAGTGTCCTGGAAGTCTTCCTCGCCGTATTACCCGCAAAGTAATGGTCATGCGGAGGTGATGGTCAAATCTATGAAGTACATCTTGGCCAAAACGGGAGGAGACGTGAATTCCGAAGCATTTATGGAGGGACTTCTGGAATATCGAAACACCCAAATGAGCGACGGTCTTTCCCCACCACCACGAGTATTTTGGCATCCGTTACGGTCCAGACTCCCCACTCACAAAGATGTTTTGCTTCCCAAGTCGTCCGAGATTTTAGACCACGCAAAGACCAAACGGCAAAAGGTTGATCAATGTCGCAAGGCCAATTATGATTCATCATCCAAGGCGTTGAATCCTTTGGCAATTGGACTCAGCGTTGCCGTTCAAAACCCCCAGAGCCATCGTTGGGATAAAACGGCAAAAATTAGCAAAACATACCATCGTCGATATCACTTGGAATTCACCAACGGAAACAAATCTTGGCGAAATCGTCGTTTTCTTCGAGACCCCAATATCGTCACTGCTCATGAGGCAGAAGCTGATGATCCCGATATCAAAGCTGCCACTCCAAGAAGAAGCTCAAGATCATCCAAGGGTCCTCTACGTCTTGAATATCATTAGTCAGTCAGATTTACATTTTCGCGGTTTCCAAGTACCTCGTTGTTGTTGTTGTTGTTGTTGTTGTTGTTGTCCTGTAAATCTTCAAAAGGGGAGTTGTGGTGATATGTAGGTTCCGTTTGTTTGGACTCTTTCTTTCCTTACCGTTACCTTCATTCTCGTTTTCCATGTCTCCCCATTATTCCTATCTTGCTTGTCATGGTCGATAGACCCATTCCCAAATCATCCAAATTATATTTAAGTTTCTACTCGGTGTTACAATTATTCCGGACGCCATTACTCAAGAGAAATGTGACGGATGCGGGCAAATTTCCCATCGTCGAAACCAGTGCCCAGTGTTCCGTCCACCAGCCAGGGGTGAAAGGTCCTGACTTATTGAATTCCCGTGGTGAACGGAAACATGGAACTCCTGACCCAAGCACTAAGTAAAAATACCTTGATAGCTCTCAAAGATGGAGAGCACCTAGTACATGGGCTTAAATTTCTTAGACCATCTTAAGGCCTCCGGTTATAACCCTAATCGGGGCATACGAGCAATAGTTCGAGCTTCCTTTATCAGGGCCTCAAACAATCATTAAACGACTAAGGATGAAAATCGCTAGCTACCTCTACTCCCCATTGGTCCCAGATCAATCTCGGTTGTCTGGCATACCTGGGCCAATCTTCAAGGCTAAATATCCCGCAAAATGTGGTCACTATCCTAGTCTAAACGCGTCTATCAAAGTCGACCTCTACTCTAGAGTCTAACTACTGATTTCTGCTACAAGAGTGATGAACTTTAGATACAGTTGTTGCATACAAATCACTTGCTACCTCTACTCCCTACGATGCCAGCACGATCTCGGTCGTCTGAGAAATCTAGGCTACTCTTCAAGGCAAACTGTACAGTT
>NC_081450.1:8351451-8354027 GCF_007210705.1 Tigriopus californicus | reverse complement strand
ACTTTATTAACGGGCTTGGGAGCTTTCAAAAACAGAATTCTGGTAGCGAGGATGAGGTCTTTGCAGATTGCGTGGACGTCAACTTTGTTGATGCTGAGTCTCTATTTGAAGATTGTCTAAATATTGTGATACCGGATGATATTGACCAAATAAAAGCTGTCTACGAGGATGTCCTGGTTACATCCCTTGGAGAAGCATCCGGTTGCATAAAGGGGCCTAGAATGAGGATAGATCTAGATTTGAAAGCCAACAATAAACCATGCCAGGTGACTACAGCTCGGCCCATTCCAATTCATTATCAAGAGATGTCAGGTGAATTGATTAAGGAATTGATTTCATCAAGAGCCATTGAGAAAGTCACCTAGCCAATTCCTTGGTGCTTACCCGCCCACTTCGTCGGCAAACCGGGTGGCAAGAAAGTGAGACACATCAAGGCAGTGAAACGACCCGTACACCCGTTCTCGTCCGTCCCAGACCTCATCCGACAAATTAGACCCGATTCTTGCTGGTTTGCTAAGGTAGACGCGGTGCACTTACCATAGCTCCTCAAAATTGTCGACGACATGCTCATCCAGGCGCCAACCAGAGCTCTTCTTTTTTCTCGTCTTCGCATAATCCTTGACCATTGCCGGACTGCGGGCATTAAATTATCTTTAGCCAAGCTTGAGATTGGTCACGCAGTTAAGTTTGCAGGATTTCTGGCAACATTGAAGGGTATAAAGCCGGATCCTTCAAAACTCTCCTCCATCAAAAACTTTCCACGACCTGCAAACCTATCCGATCTTAAATCATTTTTGGGTTTGGCCAATCAACTTGCTTATTTTTTATCTGATCTCACCCACTCCACAGTTCACCTACGAGAACTCTTGAAGAAATAGAATGCTTTTGTATGCCTTGAAGTGTATGAACACGAGTTTACATTCACTAAAGAACTCCAGTGTTCCTCAGCCGCGGTTTATTCTTTTGACCCCACACTCGCAACGGAGCTCTTGACAGACGCGTCACGGCTTCATGGGTTGAGATATGCCCTCATCCAACGCAATTCAACTTCTCGTCCTCGCCTGATTCAATGTGGATCCTGATCACTCACTCCTGCAAAGCAAAATTAAGCTACAATAGAACTGGAATGCTCTGCAATTCGGACATTTAGGCAAGCGCTGGTACCAGCAAACAAACTTGCCTGCCAATGCCAGTGATGCAAAATTGGCGTTTCGAACTGGTTTTAACGAAGCTGACCGTTCCTCATATAGTAATGTGAACATGTTTAAAGCTCCAAACTTGCATCGCTGCTACTGGTACCAGCAAACAAAGGAACCTGCCAGAGCGTGCCTAAACGTCCCCATAGTTTGGGCAACAACTAAGTGCGAATTTTGCGTGGAATACCTTCTTTTTCAATCATAACGGACCACCGTCTGCTCATTGGAACCTTTGAGAAACCGCTCAGTGCCTTGGGAAATGATCGGCTCCAACGGATGCGGGAACGCCTCCTTATGTATTCATTTTCGGTGGTATGGTCAGTGGGAAAGTCTCATTGCATTGCTGACGCTCTGAGCCGGGCACCTTTCTTCCCCGCTGATCCATCTCAAGAAGTTGAGGTCTGTGCAGCAATAGACGCTGGAGACCCAGCCATGAACATAATTAGAGATAACGTCGACTCTGAATACGCTGAATTACGAGACTGTATCTCTAAAGGTCAACTTTCGGCTTATTTGAACCCATACAAGGGTGTCTTTGACTCCATGCACATCAAACATAACTTATTGGTATCGGGCTCACGCATCATCATCCCGCACCCAGCGAGAAAGAGGATTCTCAATCTTCTCCAGGAGTCTCACTCTGGGATAACAAAAACCTGTGAACTAGCTCGGCAATTCTATTTCTGGCCGGGAATGACCAATGGCGTTAGACTTCGAGTGGCTGGCTGTCCCATATGTCTATCTTATCTTCTTGCCCTCGCTCCTGAGCCGGTGTTTCCAGAAATTGCCACACACCCAATAGAAAAGGTCTCAATTGACCTCTTTGATTTGGGTGGAAAATCTTTCCTACTTCTCATTGATTGCTAAAGTGGTTATCCTCTCGTGGCTCATCTCAAGGTAACTACACCGTTGGCAGTGTGTCTGACACTCCTCGGTTGGTTCTGGGAGAATGGTTTTCCAGCCCATATGAAGGTCCTCAATTCCACCATCAGTTTCGACAGTTTTGTCACTCCTTTCACATTCAATTCGAGACCTCATCCCCGTATCATCCCAAAAATAACGGATTAGCTGTCAAATCGATGAAACTTCTGATAAGAAAATTTGATCTTGATGACCCCCCTTTTCTCGCTGCTTTATTGTCTTTGCGTAACACGCCAAGAGCTGACGGCTACAGTCCATCCTTTGCCTTCTTCGGCCGGGATCTTCGGGGATTTCTACCTGACGCACGACACCCCCACGGCCACCTCTAGGTTTTTTCGAGGCTCGCGCCTGGTCCCGGACCACTTCGATCTAAGCTGCAGGAGGCACAGGGCTTGCTCACTTCTCACTGGGCGATTCAGTACTTTTTCAATCGCCCCTTGATAAAAATTGGTCCAGAGG
>NC_081450.1:8349163-8350451 GCF_007210705.1 Tigriopus californicus | reverse complement strand
TCGGTCTGACAGGGCAATTTATAGAATGTTTCCAAGTCCGTAGGGTTCAAACGCAAGCCTGAGGGGTGAAAAAGTCCAGTGATTTGTCCGTGTAGGGCTTGGGTCCAAGTATCTAGAACAGAGTTGATGTTATGAGTGGCTTGTATGACAGCATATTAGGCTAAAGAGATCAGAGCCTCTTTTTGGAGGACGTTTCTCAGTTCCTGTTGTTGCTTGTCGATGGACTTGTTGATGGAACCACACGTCATGCTTGACCAGCTGGGTTAGGGTGAAGTTCAGATGGGCAAGCCTCTGGCTGTTAGCGTTCATCTGCCTAACTGCAACATCCACATGGTGCAGGGTGCCGTCGCGTTGTCTTTCCAATTCATCAATATGCCTAAACAACTGGTGGTTGCTGAACAGGGCTCCTAAAGCGCCTCCAAGCGCGGTAAGACCGGCAGCTACTAACACAGCAGATCGTTTTGGGCGATTTGAGGTTCGTGTTAGCTGGCGAATTTTGTTGATTTGATGTAGGCATTCCAGCGTGTCGATTTCAATGGCTTGCAAGTGTTTAGCCGATATTTGATCTTTGGGGATCTTGGTATCTCTGAGATATTGAAGGGTGTCGCGGATATGTGCTAGTTGGTTTTCAATAGGGTGCAGGGCGATTCAGGCTATGATCGGTAATGCGGTGGTGTCCGTAGCTATTTCACCAATGGATTGAAATAGGGCGGGTTCTGAGCTGATCTTGGGTTCTGCGCTGATCTCAGCTGAGGTTTGGTGTGTTAGGATGGGGTGGAAAATAAGGTGGAAGAGGGTCCAACCAATAATGGTGATTTCTGGTCTGCAAGACGAGGAAAAATCAGCATGAATTCGGCGAGTTTTGGGAAGGATGGGAGTAGGTGAAGGCATGAGGGAGCTAGGAAGGGTTTTTTAAAGTGGATCTCGGGGGAAGGGGACCTGTCTGTTTGAATGCTCATGGTTCATGGAGCCATCCGGGAGGAGGGAGGGTGTAGTTCATTTCTGGCTGGTTGCCGGGGATTTGGGCTGGGATATCGGCGTTTCTTTGGTGGGCTGCTTCGTTGTCAGGGTTGGCGAGTATGGCGGGTACTGGGCGAGGTAGTCCAGGGAGGGGAATTGGGAGGTTCTAGCCCCTCCAGATATTTTCCTTGTCGTCATTGTCGGCATCGGAATTGTAGCTGAGGGCGAAGTCTACCCGGGTTTGGAATGTGGCTGTTGGTTGCACTGTCAAACGCAGCTGGGCAATGGGCTCACTGCGCTTGGCAAATTCCAGGTAGTTACCATGATT
>NC_081450.1:8346010-8347861 GCF_007210705.1 Tigriopus californicus | reverse complement strand
TCAGGGTAAAACTATCATTGAAAGTGCTGGCTCTTCGTTTGACAGCTGGTTGTCGGTTAAATTCTCTGTCTGTGAAAAGTTCTTCTGAATCCATTTCTTGGCCGAGACGAGCTTCTTCTGACTACTTGCTTTTGTCAATGTCCGTCAGTTGGACCTTCTTGGGCTGTTCCACTTCGGCTTGTTCGGCTCGTCCTTCGCTGATTGGGGCGTGGTCTGGTACCTGGCCCGGTGATGGATAGAGCATGGGTTTGAAGATTGTTCTTGTCACTGTCTTGGTCTTCGGTATCGTAGTTGCTGTGGCTATAGTCCAAGCGTACGGCGTTTGGAGCATGCTGAGCTCCCAAGGATGGGCTTTTGTTAACCGATATTTGCTAACTATCTCCGTGACGGTGGTGGATTTCAAGTTCTTACCAACAATAGCTTTGCGAAGTTTGACTCGTCAGTCATTCAACAACTCTTGGACTTGATATGGCCCATCTTGGTGGATGGCAGTTTTGCGGGATATTCCAGATTCTGACAGGTCATTAGCACGATATTCGAAAACCCAATTGCCTTCTTGTAGAGGCATGAGATTAACATTATTATAAGTTTGGCGGTTGTTTTCGTGGTTCTCTAGATGGCGGGTGCAGACGTGGTCTATGACCTTGGCAAGATGCAGAATGCCGGTTATTAGTTCGCCAGGTGGAGCTTCCACGATAGCATCTACTAACACCTGAGCAGAGATGACCAGTTCTTGCACAAACATGAGCTCGTGCGGAGAGACAGGTAAGTTGCTAAGTGGCGTTTGCCTGAGCGCGGCAAGGGCGGCCGGTATGAATTGAAACCATTTCAAGGGTGCGGCCTGTTCTTGCTGCATGAGGGCACGGATAGTGCCTTCTAAAGACCGGTGAGTTCGGGTTGGGGTTGGTGTTGGTTCGTAAGCCATGGTTTGGCTCTCAATTTCACCTAACTTTCGGCACGTGGCCTTGAATAGAGCCAAGACGCACTGTTGTCCGCGGTCGGTGATGATCTTCATCACGACATCATAGCAAGGAAAGAATTCACTGACGAGTACCTTGAGGATTGCTTTGGTGGTTATGGCATTGATTGGCCAGGCTTCCGGGTACTTCGTGAAAGCATCTTGGATTGTTAATAGGTAACGTTTGCTGTTCCATCCACAATCGAGTACATCATCTTAATATGATATGGATAAGTGATGTACAGGTTGGATGATTGCTCCCGGAACGGGTTTTATCAAAATGTTAAGATAATGTATGTTATTATCTTGGGAAAATCCCAAAGTTGTTGGATTGCCCATCGTGTAGTCCGTTTGTTGGTCAGATGTCGACCAAATGCCAGCCTAATGCTCGTAGTGACATCGTGATCCATCACAAGTAGCTCCTCCAGCCCTTGATCATAGATGTACAATGTCACAGGAACCGGTTGTATCAAAGAGCTTTGTGATTCAGTGTGAATCAATCTCTACATCGTTCCTATCACCAAAGAAAAGCTCCAGTCCCCGAGGAGCTGGTCAGCCCAGATATAACCATGGATGAGGAATGTCGGCTACATGTTTGAAAGGAGGAGAAAACAGGAAATCCCTGTCTACCACAACCGCCCATCACAACCCTCTCAGATCCAATGAGGAATGTGTTAGAACCACAGTCACGCATCACCCTTCATCGAGGACAGAAGCCTCGATTTGGAGCTTGAGGAGAGAAGTCAGTTTTTTAACCTCTCCAAGGAAGAACCACCTGCCATTGTTAAGTGCTGGGACTTCGCCATTGTTGTGGTGCCAAAAAGTGGGAACTGTTTCGAAGGACAGAGATCGTCATCATATGGGAGTAGGAAACCCAGGAAGCCGTGCACAAG
>NC_081450.1:8338967-8345207 GCF_007210705.1 Tigriopus californicus | reverse complement strand
CAGGACCTTTCACCCCTGGCTGGTGGACGGAACATAGAGTCTCTTTTTGGTGCCGCGACCAGGGAAAGAAATTCCCGGTATTGATTATTTAAGCGCAACCCGGTCTTACATTAAGGTTTACACCCCTTGATAAAGCCATTAAACGGCTCACGTCAAAGAACTACGTAGTTCTCTTTTTGGTGCCGCGACCCGGGTACTTTTAGATTCCCGTGAATAAATTTTTATTAGTGACCAGGGCTTATTTTGGGTTGTATTATTTCCCAGTGTTTTGAAAGTTAAAACCGGCTCGCGACAAAGAAACATAGAATATCTTTTTGGTGCCGAGATTTGTGTCCACGACCTGCTCATAGGCCCATTGATGGAATGAGAAAAACCAAATTTTGCTAAAGAAGCATTTAGTACTTATTTTTCGGTGCTGCAACGTGAGTTTTTCATCCACCTGAATAATTACAGATTTGCGAACCGGTCGTATTTGTTGGGTTTTGTTTTACTCAATTGATTTTGAAAGCCAATTGACGGCTCGTGCCAAGAATCATAGCAATTCTTTTCGGTACCGATATTCCAATCCACGACCTGGTCATTTTTCGGGTTTTGTGTTCCCAATATATTTTAAAAAGACAGTAAACTGCGCGTGCTAAAGAAGCACACAGTACTTCTCTTTGGTGCGATTATTTGAGAGTCCCCAAGATAGAATTTTGTGCCCTGAGTGCACACATACTGGGAATTCATTTCAGGTTCCCCAAGATTTGATTTTGTGCCCTGAGTGCACATTTATTGTGAAAGCCAATGATAGGCTTGCACCATAGATTACATAGCTCTTCTGTTTGGTGCTATTACTTATGTAGGGCTGATTGCTGAATAGTTCGCCCAAATTCAACACGTTTCTCTTTTGTCCTGAGCAATTCAAAGCTTCCATAAGTCGAAAGAACTGTGCATAAGATTGCAAATTGACGCATCATTGTAAGTGAGGAATTTCAAGAAATAAATAAAGACAGTTGGAGAAAACGTGGCTAGGTCCAACCCCAGAATGACGGAGTCAACTGAAGGTACACCGTTCAATGAATCCTCGCCGGTAATAATCTCTATAATGGAAACCTTATCTCAATTGTCAAGGGACATAGCAGAAATGAAAATGGAAAGTAGACTTTAACAATCATTGTACAAGATAAGGAGCGTGGGAAGCATGGAAGGCCAACAAGTTGGCGCTCAATCTGACTTGAGTAGAGCTAGATTCAAAACTGCTGACACGCCCAGCCCAACAACAGTGTTTCTTGGGGAGATGAGACAAAATCACGCGTATCGCAATCGCAGCACTGCATCGAGACCAACATTGATGAGACCACCGACTCAAGTTGTGGATTACCCCCTTAGAAAGAATTCATGGTTAGGAGATATGGACACACCTGCCGCGAGAGAAAGAACCAAGTCGCCAAATTCAACGCGCTCGGTTTTCTGGGAAGAGCCACGAAAAAATCAATCCGAAACTCAACTTCAGCCCCTCATCAACGCCTGCTGCAGGAAGACTTCAAGCCAGTAGATACAGTGAACCCAGTCAGAGCTTCACCAATCAGACCAACTCATGTTGCTCCTTCTAATGGAAATTTGGGCTCTAGAAAGACTTCAGTGGAGACCAAAGTAAAGGACCAGCCGAACATAAGTTGTATCAAGAGCTCGTTAACCTCTTCAGATCATCGCTGTGCTAAACTCTATAGCCGTCCCCAAGACAAACTCTCAAAGCCAAATCAACGTAGTGGAAATCACTCATTGTACCCAGATGTGACCGGAAAGGAGGCGGTATCCAGAATTAAGCCAAGTGAAGAAACTCCGTCAAGAAAGCACCAAGATTTCATTTCCCATGAAAGTAGTGCCAAGGAAAGGCATGAAGGTGGTGCAAAGTGTATGGAATCCTCAAAGACTGACGAGATCGCCGAAGTGTCAAGTCAACCTGCAATGATGACGGAAAGGATCAACAACCGTCAGCTCACCTAATAAGCATTGAGGAACTCCAATCATTGGAAGTGTCAGAAAAGGGACAAGATATCATGAAGAATGAAAGTCTCCTAGACGCTACAGAGGTGAAGACGCAAACCAAAGTCAAGAATAAAGAAAGAAAATCTGGACGGCCATCCATGTTAAAAGGAACGAAGAAAACTCATCAGCCCGAATCCAGGTGTGTATTTAGTGCTAGATGCACTGTTGAGCTTAAGAAATGCCCATTCTGTGATGAGACAGCTCATAAGGATATAAGAAATTGCCAGAAGGTGGCTCTCTACCCCATACCTGCCCGGTGGCAATTCGTGCGAATCAACCATTTATGTTTCAATTGCATGGTCAGACATGATTTTGGAAAGTGCCAGGCCCCTCTTTGGCAGAAATGCCAAAGATTTCACAATGTCTTGCTCCACTTTGGGCGCAAGAAAACGGATAACCCCAATGTGAGGGGAAAAAAGAAAGGTGGTCGAGACCACGATCAACGCCATCAGCGCCAGCCCAATGGGGGGAGGTAAACGTTGAAGAACGGAAGATTCAGAAATGCCGCAAGCATGTTGAGAAGACTTCGAGGAAAAAAGTCGAGAGAGACCCCATCATGAGCAAAGGATGCCAAGTGAATCCAGTGAACCGATTGAACCAAACCAGGCCGAATCCAAAGGCCAAATGGATGAGAGAAGGAAAAAGATGAAAAGGAGACCAATCCTCAAGATAGGTCTAAGAAATTGAATTGGTGCTCTCCTTCTTTGAGAGCTATCAAGGTATTTTTACCCAGTACTTGGGTCAGGAGTTCCAATGTTTCGGTTCACCACGGGAATTCAATAAGTCAGGACCTTTCACCCCTGGCTGGTGGACGGAACATTTGCCTAGCGGTCCTTGGGATCCTGGCCATGGACCATACATGTTTCTCTTGCGTTCTTCGTTTGGCTTGTTGGCATGGTGAACATCTTTCAATCGTCTGGGCGATATCTTTGGCCATTCCAGGCCAATAGAAATGACGTTGAGCTTGGTGTAAGTGCGGACTCTTCCTTGATATCCGGCTAGAGGGTGATGATGTAAACATCCGAGAAGATCGGGGATTAGTACATCTGGCACGCATACTTGATCTTGATCATTTGTGACCAAACAAAGCTTGTCTTGCTTGAGCAAAAACTTATGTAATTTGGATCAATATTGTCGAAGTTTGGGGTCGCCTAAACTTGATACATGTGGGGCAGATGGGGGTTTGTTTACCCATAGTCTGACCTGTTTGAACGTGGCATCTACCTTCTGTTCCGTAGGTAGGTGATACTTAGCCACTTACGCAGCGGTTTCGACGTTGGGGTGTTCCTCTTTGGTTCATTCCCGTCCGTCGTCTTCATCTTGGAGAGTGAATTGTTGATGGACTTGATCATTGGGCGTTCGGTCCTCACATAAATACGGGGAGTTTGGAGAGTTCTTGGCGGGCTTGGTTGCGGGTGATAGCGTTGACCTGGACCTTACAAAAGGCGCCGGTGGTGGAAGGTTTAAGTCCTAATTCTTGGTACATTTGGCGATCCTCTGGGGTCGTCTCAATCTCGGGTGCAGGGTTTTCCTCGGACGTGGGTCGGCGAGAAAGGGCGTCAGCATTCCCATGGGCAGCTCCTGGTCGGAACTCAATTTCGAAATCATAATCTTGGAGTTCCTCTTCCACCTGAGGAGCTGCCCATCCTACCGACTGCGCCAATTTTGTGGTGAACGGGATAGCGAATTGACCGGTGACGAAATGATTGAAGCTGGAGTATCCAAAGACTTAATGAATATATTTGAGATAGACCTTGCTGAATGGTCGAAGGCTTATGAAACCGGAGTTGATGGCAAGGCAGGTTATGAATATCAACTGAATTGTTTTGTTATCTGGGCTTTTCCTTGTTACTTTTGCCTTTGCCTAATTTATGATCGGCATATTCCTAGTGGGGGGAATTTGCAAGAGACTGCGCAATTTCGGGATAGCAGGGGTGCTGATTTGTTAAAGGGGTACATTTCTGTATGTGCCAATTCTATTGCGGTTATTGTTCGGGAATCCTGATTAGAGTTGTCGCATTCTTGGTTTGCACACTGCACTTCTTTTGGGCCTATAGCTTTGGGCCTGTCTATTTATTGATGGCCGTCTTGGGACTCGTTGGTGCCTTGGTCTGTCGCCATCATCACTCTGTTAGTTGCCATTATCACTCAATGACAATTTCATCAAATGGTGTTTCACTATACTACGAAGCTTTGTTTGTCAGGAAAACAAGTCTGTGTTTCCCTTTGGTGACCCACGTCTCGGAAAAGAGGGTGAAGGCATGCCTTCGGATCTTGCGTAGATTCCACTTCCACTTTTGAGCTTCATTGGCAATATTGTCAACTTGGTGCTACCTTAGCCGTTAGAATAGCCCTACATTTGGTCCAACTTCGCGTGGACTTGCTAAGTCTCAACATCACGGTTCAGGTACCATTAGTTAAGAAATCGTCCGAAATGACTTTTCAAACCTATCTCTGGACCATTGGAAATGCCAAATTCGACAATAGTCTTACCCCAAGTCAAGGATTTCTAGCAAAATCTCCTTCCTGCCAGCTCTCGAATTGAACGGTGTTCCATCCACAGTCAGTAGTGAATGGACACATGGAGCTTGACCCAAGCACTAGGTGGATTACTTTGATAGCTCTTGGAGATGAAAAGCACCTAGTTTTTCAGACCTATCCTCAAATCCCCGATTATTACTAGGCCCGGCCAAAATACGCCGATAAATGACGATTTGTAAATGACAGCAAATTAGCACAAAAATCACCTGAATTTGCACAAGAAAAATGCAAATAAACTTGCCCAAGCATAGGCACTAACACGGTCTAGAGAGTTGTAAGGGCTATTTTTGCCTAGTGCCCTGTATTTGAAGAGTACGACGAGGAGTTCAGCGCACCATTGCAGTGAAATTTTGAACCTTCTATTGCATTCCAAAACAATGAGTTTACTTGGGTTCCAGATCGAAACCAAAGACATTTTAACAAAAAAAAAACTGTGCTTTTAAGATCTATATATGGCTGTAGTTACCTTTGAGGCACCCTTAAACGAGATTTGAATGTATTAAACACCACTTTATGAGCCACCTTGTACATTTTCAATTGAAAAATACAATTTGAATCTGGTGTAGCTGTGGTCGCAATCAATGATGCCTGATAAGTTGGGGTCGAAAAGATCTTTATTTAGGTTCAATTAGGTTTTCAACTATTTCGGTCATTTTGGGGCAGAAACACTTTTTCACGAATTTTAACCATAAAATAAGGAAAGTTAGGACTACCTCGGTTGACCATGTTTTTCCCCGCTCAATGATTTGTTTGATATTAGTCCCCAAGCTTTTATCAAGAGGAACTGTTGAGCACATAGGTGCATATTACTAGTGATCTAACTAGAGGGCTAGGCTTCTACGTAGACCTAACTTCAATTGCTTAGTGGCGATTGGTAACCCTCCCATCGTTTGTCGCCAAAATAATGTACGAAAATGTAAATAAGCGCTATCTTGAGCTCAGAACCAAAACAGAGGGCCTGCTGAAGACTGGAAAGAGGCTAAGGGAAGTGGGCGAGCTTTTCCGGTGTCCCTCCTTGGAGCATTAGTGAGCGGTGTACGTACTAGACTTTTAATTTTTTTCGAAAAATACAAAACTTGCTTGTAAGGGGCTTGTCTTTGGATAGCAAAACCGTATATAAATTGATGTTTACATTTCTGTCTTTCTTCGTCTAAATCCTTTCCTACACAAGATTCCATACTCCTCCAGCTTTTCAAACGACTCTACAATGCTTACCGGAACATTGAAGTCCTCTACAAACCAAATCTTCGAACGAACTTCCCGGCAAAACTTATTTCCTTTTGTTCCGTGCATATGAGATTTGAGAAAACAGCAACGCATGCAGTCCCAACGAAAATACGGAACCTGGCTACTCTCATCAAAACCACAAAAAAAACTTTGGGAGGGGGAAAAAGGCGGCACTTTCCAAAAGACAAGCCTGCATATTGGACTCCAGGAAAGGTTAAAGACACCAAAACTTGCTTCCCTCCAACATCATATAATTAGCCCGGACGAACAGTCAGTCAACATCGAACTTTCGATAGGAGAACAACTCTCAAATCAATCCTAGAAGGGAGGAGGCGCAACAAAGTTATCGATATCAACGAGCGATTACAAGGGAAGTTTTAGACAGCGATCACTACCTACTTTGCAGTAGGAAGGAATACCATGTTTTTGCCAACTAAAGAT
>NC_081450.1:8316672-8336735 GCF_007210705.1 Tigriopus californicus | reverse complement strand
TGATGCATCACAGAAAATGTGGCACTCCTTTTGTACATCTCCTCCTGACAATGGGAAGAGACAGCGCGGAAAAGAGGTTCTGTTCAAATCTTGTAAGCCTTCATTCCACTTTTCCCCACCACCGGACCTCTTCATCATCCACCTTTTCGTCCCAGTCATGACCTCTGAGTACAATACTTTTCATGTGAATCTTTTCTGCCACAGTAACAAGAGCGATCAGGCCCAATGGGTCATAGAGCCCAGCTAACCGACTCAACCGGCCCCGTCGAGTGAGGGTTAATGGGCCTTCTTGTACTCTGAATGTAAGGTGATCCAACCTTGAATCCCAGACCAGCCCAAGTACACGAACGCAAGCTTCTTCATGCAGAAGTGGCTCATTGCGTTCTTGAACAGAAATCCCCAATCCTTGAGCAACCACTGGGTGATTGGTTCGCCAACCCCTGAGGTTAAAGTTTCCTTGCGCGAGTGTGTCTTTCACTTCATGTGCCAGCCTCAATGCCTCTTCTGGGTCCTCGTGACTGTTCAGGTAGTCATCGACGTATAACTGTTGCTTGATTGCCTGCTTGGCATCGCTTCTACAGGCAGCGTCCTCAGCAGTTCTCAACAGAGTTGAGATTGCTAGGCAAGGGGATGGATTGTCTCTGGGAAGACGACCCCAGTCATTTGATACACGTTCAGCCTCTGCCCCCCACCGTCCCTCAATAGAAATCGGTGGTACCTTCCATCATCCCAGTTCATCTGGATGCAACTGAACATGGCTTCTATATCCCCTAAGACAGTAACGGGGCCCTCTCTAAAGCGTAGAAGGACATCCATAAGGTCTTGTTGTAGAGGTGGACCAACAAGGAGAGAATCGTTTAGGCTTCTTCCATTGAATCGAGCAGCGGAATCAAACACTACTCTCACTGATATCTTGTCTTTTTTCCAGATCCCATGATGAGGCAAGTAGGCTTGGTTTGAGTGGTTAAGCTCGTTTTGGTTAGAGACTTTCACGGAATAACCCTCCCCTATTGTCTTTTCCATGGCCTTGAAATAGGCCATCCTGAACGTTTGGTCTCTAGAAAAGCGACGTTCTAGACCCTCAAACCTCCGCTCCACCAGTGTCTTATTGTTCTCAGGGCGGGGTTCACCTGGGATCCACGGGAGGGAGACTTGGTAGCCAGGTTCGCCAGGGAGTTTCCTTGTATTTTCTTGAATGGTCTTCAGAGCATATTCTTCCTGAAGGCTCATACTTTTCTCATTGGATCGTCCTTCTGATCCATATTTTTCAGTGCAAAAGAAGTCGCTCAGCCTCTGATCCAGGATTGCGTCGCCCTCTTGTGTTAAAGTTGATGAATCCCACCTGACTGACATCCCTTGCAACTTCCAAGCACACTGGGCCCCTGCACACCCACCCCAGTCGAGTCCTGAAGGCATATGGTTCTTCTGGTCTTCCCCTTCTCTCTTCTAGGGACTCAATGAGTGGACCAGCGTCGAGTCCCAAGAGCACATCCACTTGGCTACAGTTGTCGGCCAATGGGAGATCTTGTAAATGGCTCCAGCGACCCTTCAAGGTAGACCAATTCATGCAACGAAGACCCTTACATACAGTTGGGAGTGATTGTACATCCAGGGAACTCTTAGGGTCCCCAACTTGGATTGATCCACTGAATGACCTCAATTAGGATGTGGTTGTGAGCCCATGTATCACTAATGACCCTGGAGTTCCGCCCAGACCGAGCTTTTTGAAGACCTTCTCACTCATCAGAGTCGAATCTGATCCCTCATCAATTAGTCCATTGACAATCACAATCCCATTTGGACCCTGGCACTTGAGAGGAATGATGCCTAAAACAATGTGTTGGTCTTTAGAGACGTTGTGGCTGATAGCTTGATCTGGGGGTAGTTTATCCTGGACTTTCCATAGATGGTCTCCAGAATGGAGCAGTGGGTGGTGATAGCGTTCACACTTCGCGCATTGGTTCTTGGACCTGCATTGACAGCTGTCCGTGACGGAGACATCCAAAACAGCACCGGTTTGATTCTTCCCACTTTCTTCCCCAAAGCCTAAATAGGTCCTGGTCCAACTTTCTCTCCAGACTACGTTCAAGCTGACCCCAGATTGCGTCAGATTTCGATACCTTCTCCTATATTACTAGAATATGGCCTTGAACTGAGAAAGCAAAGTCGGCCAGGCTTTCTGGGTCTGCCTGAGCTTGCTTGACGTCGTCTTGGGCCTTTTCAAAGGCCACGCGCTTCTGGGCCTGAAGGGTTGCTTTGAAATTCCGTAGGTTCGTATCCCCCGATTGAAAAGATGTACTGGCCTCATCTCTTCTAGCTTCAATGTGGTCGAAAACTCTTGCCGCCATCTCCTGGACCCGATCCCTTTCCGTAGCGTGGTAGTCCTGAACGAATTCCCATTGTTCTTGAGGTAGGTCTTGTTGCATTAGGCCGTTAGCGATCCCTTCGAGTCTCCCAAGGGTATCTTCCACGTCCTTGATTCTCATGCTGAGCAACGTTCTTCACCATGGTGTCTCCGTACCGAGAGCCTCCTCAAGTTTCTTCAATTGAAGCGTGAAGGAGCGCTTCTCCACCGTGAGAGCTTTCTTGCCCGCTTCCATGCTCCCGTGAACAGGAGTATTGGCCGCGTTGTTTGGCTCGGTCTCCTCCATAACGTCGGTGACAACTCGGTTATCAACAATGCGACGTGCGTCAAGCCCGTTGGTCAACCCAATCCCGTTTCCTGGGCTGATCCGGCCAACCCCTGGCCGCACGATCCAGCCCACAAGATCCCTGCCGCAGGATCCGGCTCGAAGGACCAATGTGGGTGAGGAAGAAGATGAGGATACCTCTGTCGTTCGTGATTTTCAACGTGGTGTGCTTTCGCTGGAACAAGAAGTACGAATCTTTCGTCATCAGGTCTCCAACCTAGCACCTCAACTGAACCTCACTTCGTCGGACTCTCGACCGGTATATCGTATCAATACGTCGTTGAGGCCCGATCCCTTGTCCGTTGAGGTGACTTTGGCTTCATTATACGTTTGGAGACCGAAATTTCACGACTTTTATATGGGATGGATCAGTTTCCCGTTCGAGAGCAACGTACTCAATTAATCGGATGCATGGATGTGGCTATGGTCCAAACGATTTCCCAGTACCTGGATGTTGGCAACGACGAACCCATTTTTCAAGTGTTGGACAAAACTCAGAGCCACATCGCCAAAACCGTAAAATTCTCGTCGAAAACATGACTTCAATACTCTGGAGCAGAAGCCTGGAGAATCATTTTGCGATATATATGTTCGGCTCAAGCTTGTTGATAGCTTGGCAGAGCTGGAAAAGATCGGTTATGAAGAGATTCTAACCTCCCGATTGATTGTGGCAGTGGCTGACGAAGAGTTACAACGGGACCTCTTGAGTTGACACCAACCTAAACTAGCTATTGATTGTTAGATACTATCATAAGGATAACGATACGCCTAATATTCTAGCCTATGTAGTATAGGAATGAACTTACGAGACGTGTTGTACATTAGATGGTCTGGTTACGACAGACTAACGGAAACAGGAAGTTTATTGAACGTGACACATAGATAGGTTGGGTGAGATAGCGAACTCAATGTAAACCATAGATGTAGAACCAAAACTTCCCTAGTACTCCTCAGATAACTCCATCCACAGACATCAAGATTGTGACACCTATTTTGCATGGATGATCCGACGTTATCCCAAGTAAAAGCCAAGCACACATCTTGGGAAGCCGGTGGTGCAAATCCTGTTGCACTTCAAGGCAAGACCAGTGTCTATGCCGCTCGAACTTTCAAGGTACAAGGCCAGCAAGAAGCATCAGCAAAGTGGGAGCGAACCCCAAGGTCAAAACATTACCGGTAAGTCGTTGTGGAAGGTGCGGTTTTAGTGAACATGTTGGTCCAAACTGTACTGCGCAACATCAAACCTGTCGTAATTGTGAAAGGGATGGCCATTTTCAACGCATGTGTTTGTCGAAAAGGTCCAATGATTCCCCAAACTTGCTTGTGTGTGAAAGTGTCTGAGCTACACGAGTTGATGTGTCAAGCACAAGGATGCAAAATACTTGTTTGAGTGCCACCCCTAAAGTGAAGATCCAAGTGTGATAACCGTCCGGTGACACGCCCAGTGATACGTTTGAAGCAGTTGTGCTTCCCGACACTGGAGCAACCCAGTGTACTGTTCCGACCAACGTACTTTATATGCACAAAGTCAAGATTGACTCTTCAAAAAGGCTGTAATTCGAGCCGCCAATGGAACGTATCTCAAGTGTGATGTAGTTGCCGATCTTCACTTAAAATGGCTGAATAATAGTGCCCGTGTGAATCCCTATGCTAGCCCCGATACCGACATCATGCTGTTGTGCTGGTCCACCATGATCGATTTGCAAATGATCCCAAGTTCGTTCCCATATTGTGGAGATGACGTTTCGTGGTCCAATTTCGTTGTTAAATCCGGTTCGGAAATTTGTCGGAAGAACTATATCTCGCTCCAAGAAGACACATGTCCATTTTAGAAAATAGTTCGTCAATCGAATGTGTCGTGAGAATATTCCTTTTGGGGGAGGTGTGATGTGTCTGTTTATATGCCTCTGTCCAAGCATTTCATGCTCACTTCATGTACTCCATTAATTCCCTCGAGAATTGACCAAGTCTGCGTTGGGATTTTATTTTACTATTCATGTCAGTTCGTGGTCGTATGCCATGTCGTAATCTTCAATAAACAAACCTGTTCCAACCAGCACTTCGATCTCCTTGTAGCCCAGTTTAGTTATGGCACACAATGCGATGTCTCAAACTGTCAAGCGTCTGTCCTGTTTAAAAAGGTTTTGCATAGAATCTTCAATGAAGTAACAAGAATGTATTAAAAAGAAGTAACATACAAGAGTAAAAAACGAGTTTGTTGTGTTTTTAGCCTGGAGCTGAATCGGTAACTATAAACAAGTGCTACTGAAGCCCATTGAAAAATCAGCTGCCATACCCTTTCAGCCATTCAGCTGTCACCCATGTGCTCTGAAAACGAGTCCGCCTGGCTAGATCTCCTCGCAATCTCTAGGCCTTGCTTCCTCTATGATTAGATCAGATTAAATACTAACTGATACCCACACCACACACAAGACCCCACAAGGGATTTCGTTCTCAAAATTTCCAAAAGTTCGAAACTAAGTGATTTTGTCCAAAAACGACAAAATAGCTAAAAAATAACTTTTCAGTTGTAAAATCATTTTTCCGAGCTTTAGTGATCAGTTTTGTCCCCAAACACCAGATTTCTTAAAGCCAATGAACGATTCTTTCTTTATTCATTGGGTTGACTGGGCCTTGGTCGAGTTGTCCAATGAATTTTTGAATGCATTTGGGCAGGGGTGGATAAATGTTTGAACTTGTTCTGAAACTAATCGGGTTAACTTAAAAAAATCAAAACTCTTTAAGAATATTGTAAGGCTTCAGTAAACTGGAAAGTGATTAAGGGGCCCAAATATTAGAATTTCTGAAGATACAAATTTAAAATTATGTATCCCCTATTTTTGCCAATGTTTGACCTAAGATCGCCAACAACTGCTGGTGAATTGTAAAAATACAATTTAGCTTAACCATTTGAGCAAAAGTTGAATTGGCTGCGAATGTATATATATTTTACCATGTGACAGTCAAGTTACTTTTTTCAATCCATTTTCATAAATTTAATTTCATTCATAGCTCAAAAGTTTTGGGCACGAAACCAAACTGCTAAGACATTGCTCGGCTCAACTTTGGCTTTCTACGTTGTGGCCAACACTTGACAAGAATAGAATCCCAAACCCTTCTTCCGTTGGCTAACATAAACAAACAAGATGATTACTCCTTGCTGGCAGCTTATTTATTTTCCATTCAGTTCCTTCAGATCGGTTCATTATTTGATTAGTTTCAATTGGTCATTCTATTTTTTTTGCTCAGGTGAATGGATGGTGTGCTAAATAAAGATTTTTCTTTAAAGTTTGACACTTGCTGCAATTTAGAACTATAAAGAAACAAAATGGAGTTGAGGTACTTGGTAGGCATCTTATGAGATTTCTTGTTCTGAAGCATGGGATTGGGCTGAAATGGCCCCTTTTCCCCATTACTTTGTGTTACATTCTAGTCATCGATTTCAATTTCCATTTCTACTATTTATGCTCCCACCATCACACGCGCCAAGGTTATATTTTTCTCTTTATTTATCCCTCCACTAATCTACAATAAAATATCTAATACCCATCATCCGGTAATCTAACATGGTACGGCCCTTAGTAGTAATCTCCAAGACGACCGAGGATGCCAGTACGGAATTTGGGGCTCAAAAGCGACTTGGTGCGGTGCGATGGCCGTGGTCGCAGCAAAAGAATGGTGCATGCAGAAGGCCCTTGGGTGCAGTGGAAGGCCTGTAGATGCAATGGTGACTGGGCCAGGTAGACCATGGGATATCCAAAGTGCTGGGGGCGACATCAATGCCTGGATGGTTGGCGAGGACTGGTGGGCTTGATGACCCGGATGGAGGAGACCTTTAACTAGAGGAGTGGACATTAGCGGAGCTAGGCCGATTTTTCTTTTTGTCATAGCTCTTTGATGGAGGTGTAAATGGAAACAAGTAGAAAGACACTGTCATTTGAGGTCAAACAGCACATGTTTTATTTTATTCATAATTACCTAATCTTAAAACTCTGGACTTTTTACTGTATAAACCAGAAACTTTGAACATTTCCACTTAAAGTAAGATAACAACACTTTATCATAAAACACGACTTTTTTTCTTTTAAATCGCTGTTTCATAATGTATGGTAGTATCCCTTGTGATTTTGGGGGAGCTGAAATGTTGTTTCCATAAAGTGGTTTAGCTTCGCAAATTGCCATGTCCAATCCTCCTGTTAAAGGTATCCTTGCCTAGTCAAACCAACATCGCTAATCAATCCTTCTAGTCGCCAGATCAACCAACTATGTCATCTTTACGTTTTTTTATGTTCATGCTAACCTAGTCAATTGTTGAAATTTTCTGGTTATTCCCACCAAACCTATTGTGACATTTTGTACTGTCCCACAATGTTAACCCTGCCTCCCCTACCCCGGGAAAGGAGATGTTATATTCTAGTCACTGAAATCAATTTCCATTTCAATTGCTCATGCCCCCACCATCACACTCGCCATAGTTACATGTTCCTCTGTATATATGCCTCCACCTATCTACAATAAAATATCTAGTCAACCGCCACCATCCAGTAATCTAACACCTTGGACCCAGAAAAAAATGCAGGGGTTAAATGCTTTACTCGTTGATAAATCAAGGGTCCCAAGTAGCAGCTTTTTGTTTGGCACTGTGTTGTTATCACAGTTCAATGTACAAATAATGCTTGCTCAAACAAGATGGTTGTTGTTTATGGACTGAACACATGCTCATCCAAGTTGTACTAGTCACATGTATAAAAGCAATACTAGTCAGAAATAAAACCAGCGACTATCTCATTATCAAACTCCTTGGGTGTGTTGTGCTCACCCACAAATACAATATGCGTCACGAATTTTGCACTCTTTTAGAGGATAAACTATTTTTATTCTACAAACGAAGCAAGCAATTTCCGACAAAAATGTTTTTTTCGTATAGTTCATAGCATTGAACATGTCAATTATTTCCTCGTAAGGAAAGATTCCTCAGTTCTTACTAGAGATTCAAGATTTCGTCTAAAATGATGACACCTTTGGTGGACACTCCCCTCCGGCGTCTTGTCCCAGTGGTGCTTGATGGCAGTCTTCAAGCTCTCAACACTTGGGTCATTTATCCGGGCCCAAAAATCCTTGCATGTTGGCCCCGCCAACCAAGGGATCATCACCTGTGCCGTGTGGGGCCTTACCCCGTCTAGGGTGAAGATGTAGCCTCCCTTGCTATATATGTCATTGGCCCGGAGTTTAACCCTTTTCAAGAACTCACTTTAACCTTCTGCATTCAACATCTCTCCTTCAAGAACAAACATCGGCAAGCACTTTCCTCCATCCCCTCTGACGGCCCCTAACACCATCACTGAGGCTGGATGTTTCATTTTAAATTTGAACTTAATCTTTTTGATTATTGCAGCGCTTGATTCAGTCAGGTCTTTGAAATTTCCTTAGATCCCGAGTCAATCCTGCTGGCATTTTGACAAGCGGTAGCGGTTCACATTTTTTTGTCTGAGAAGACAAGAGGAAGTCCCTGCCGTCCCTTTTTGAGCTCAGCCACGGCTTTGGAGGCCTTGACTCAGTGATGCCCTCTGTCTCAAGAGGTACCTCTCTCCTCAAATAGGCTTGAAGCCCTTTTCTCTAGTAAATCGTCTCTCTGTGTTGAGGAAATGTTGAGGGGTCCACCGAGGGATAAAGGGGACGGGAGGCAAAATATAACAAGTTTCTTTGCAACCTCCGCCAATGCTTCACCCGCAAAACCTGTGGACAACCAGAATGCAAGAAGTACCAACATTGTGGGGGAAATCCACCAAATTCTTTCATCAGGACGAGAAACGGAAGTGGACGAGTCCATTACCACGAATCAAACACTCTCACTTGATAAGGTAGCAATGAGGAATGACCTTCCTAGGGGCGTAACTGATCCCAGTCAGACTGGCTTGCCCCCGAGTTTCTACACCGCAACCCGGGAAAACTTGCCTACCGCCACCGGGACGCCCAAGATTAGACGTGGGGAAGTCCGTCTGGAAGGCGAGAACTACATCACCAACCTCTTGTCTCTACTTCCGACTTCAAGACTAACACCAATCCTTGTCGTTACGACTCCTGGAGGGCAAGCTCCCCCCCTCTCATTTTCAATCGGAAGACCGATCCCCACATGACAATGGATGGAGTAAGGTGGGAAAACGTGAACGAATGATCCTCCTGCCAAACAAGCCTCGCCTTCAGATCAACTCACCACAAATGAAAATAAAACGACACCTAAGGCGGGATTCCTGGTTGGTGGGACTTGGGTAACTCCGCCTGCGAGCCACAAAGCGAGTATGGGGCTGGTGGGTCAGGATCCTAGAAGGCTCCAATGGAAGAGCAATTTCCAATCTTACTTAAGGTCTATTCTGGAAGGACAACCCAAGTCCCCTAGTCGTATGAAAATTGGATTGATGTTGAAGCTTCCCTCTTTGTCCTAACAACAAGGATGGCAATCCAAAAGAGTCCAATAAATCCACAAAATTGTACAACTCTTTTCACAAAGTGTAGTAATAGGCATTATGTCATTGCCTGCGATATTTTTTCAAGGTTTGTCAAGGTTTTTTCAAGGAAGTCATCTCAAGGGTCTCCTTTGTAGGGAAGACGTTTCCGGGCGTGGAATCTACAGGAAAACATTCCGCACATTTATTGCATCCACGTCCCAACCAAATGGAGGGGATTTTCAGACGCCGAGGTTATCCGGGGTATTCTCAGTGTTACTCCTGATCTAGCATTGGCTAAAATCGAGATCCTAGAGACGGATATCAAACAAAGCAATGGGGGTAGGGACGTCGAAGTAAATATAAACACCACATTCATGACAACTCTTTACAGACATCAAAATGCAGTAACAGGTACCGACAACCTGGTCTTTTCCAAGTACTCTTGGATCCTCATACCTAAACCAACAATCAGAGAGTAGAGACCTAACCCAACTAAACAAGAGTACCCAACCAAAGTCGATCAAATGGCAACAGCAGAAACGCAAAAAATGCTACAGGTGCCATAGGTCTCGCTCACGACCACCACCTCCGACAACCAAACCTAAAGATGTCCGTACTATCCCGACTCCTTCAAGGGCCGGTGTAGAAGGAAAAAAATGAAATAAAACTTATCTAAATTGGACTCTAAAATGCCTAAGAAAACAAATGACGGTAAAGTATCAGTATGGTAACTCATGTGCCATAAGTCAAAAGCGTGCGAGCAAAAAAAACAACCCTGCTAGGGAGTTTGCAACTCATGAAGGACCAGTAATTTTACTCGGCCAAGAGCCGTGGACCGGCATCAAGTACGCCGATGGCATCTCAGGCAAAGTATTTGGATTCTCGATCAACAAAGGAAGAGCATATATTGTAGCAAAGTAATTGCCTTGAATCAGCGATTGTTCAGAAATTGTCTGGTACGGATCTAATTGTATGAACGCTAAAGATAAATGACGAGGATGTTCATGTGGCTTCAGCCTACTGCAATATTCTCAAAGAAGCAATCAGCCCAAAATTACAACGACTAGTTTCATACGTCAATGACTCGAACAAGAGTCTTATAGTTGGCTTAGATACAAATGCCCACTCAACTCTTTGGGAATCTGAAAAGATGAACTCCAGAGGGGAAGCTGTCGAAGAAATGATGATAACTGCTCACCTAAATAATTCTAAGTGAAGGGACAACCCCAACCTTTCAGGGAGGGATAGGATCCAGCTACATTGATATTACCCTCGTCACCCCCAAAATAAAATACCTTCCGACTTACTGGAAGATTTGTGTAGAGGGTTCGCTCTGAGACAATATGAAAATTGAATATAACTTAGAAGGATTGGCAACAAAGAGCAATCCGTACCGAAACTTGAAAAACAAAGATTGAACGCAGTTTAAAAAATAACTTTCTCTATATCTTCTTAAACGGCAACCTCCGAACGAATGGAGTGCAAGTGCTTTAGAGTGAGAAGCCACCCTATTTGAGGCTTCTATGAATTTAGCCCTAGGCATGATTGCTCCTTTGAAGGAAGGTGGAAAAAAATCAAAACCACCTGGTATGACATGGAACTTAGCCATCAATGAAAAATGCTTAAAAGGCTATGGAAAAGACAAAACATATCCAATTCCAGTAACAACAATGACTTGTATACAGAAGCCAGGAAAACAAATATGAAGGAAATTGTTAAGAAGACACTAGAGGATTGGAGAAAATTCACAGAAAACTTGAAAGACACGGGTAAATTGGTCAAAACCATAAAGGCCATAACGGCAGAACAAGCGCCCCCAACGTCTCTCATAAAAGATACCCAGAGCTCAAAAGAATCGTTATCAAAATTACTAGACGAACATTTCCCTATTTCAATTTCAGAACCAAGGTGTCAACAACAAGAATGCGAAAATTGGATATCCTCTCTGAAAGGAACAACAACATTCATCAATTTTGAATGGCTATCTCCGTCGATGATACAGAAAGTTGTTAGCTCCTTTGAGGATAACAAGGCAGCAGGACCTGACGGAATCAAGCCAACGACACTTAAAAATCTACCTAGTTATGCCAGACAACGGCTATCACATCTTTATGGTGCATGCATCTCATTAACGTTTACTCCCACGTACTGGAAACAGGCAAAAACAATCTTCATCCCAAAAGAGGCCCCCAAAGACCCATCCAAACCAAGATCTTGCCGACTGATAACTTTGACCTTCTTCCTTTTTAAGACACTAGAACGGCTTTTCCTTTGGAGAATCGAGGACACGTCGAGCCCAATTCATTCTATTAGTAGGAATCAAATCGGATTCCTGAAAGGTAGATCGACGGAACAAGCCTTATCAAAAACAGTGGACATTCTCGAGAGGTCCATCCTCAGAAACGGATGTGGTTTGGCAGTCTTCCTTGATATACAAGGGACATTCGACGATCTCAAATATGTTGGCATTACTCAAGGTATGCTATTAACATAGAGTGCCAAAAGACATCTCGTAATGGTTCTCAGAATATTTGAAAGGCTGCACAGCAACAGCCGAGTTTGTAGGGGCACAAGAAAAACGAATATATTGACCAAAGGAACTCCACAAGGTGGAATATTATCTCCCCTCATGTGGAACAACGCTTTCGATTGTCTCATAAACACATATAACAGGGGACCAATTCAAATGATTGCTTTTGCTAATGATCCCGCTCTAACAACAACCGGTCAAACCCAAATACATTGGTCGACCTCATGAACCAGTCCTTGATAAAAGTGCAAAAGTGGGGTCTGACATTCTGTCCCCGAAAAACCAAAGCTATTATTGTCTTTTCGAGGAAGAAAGGGCAACTAAAAGTCAATCCTTTAATGCTGAGTGGGTATACAAAAGATATATGATGTCTAGGAGTTACTCTCGATAAAAAGTTGTCAAAGCACAAACATATTACAGATAAGTGCAATCAAGGAAAAGGGGTCATTGCCCGAATAAGTGCTAGTTTTAGCAAAACTTGAGGTCCACCACCGAAAATGATGGAATGGATTAATAAAACCATGGTCAGGCCAAAAATATGATATGGCGTGGTTACATTGATACAAGTAGCCCAAAGCAAAACTAATGTCAAGAAACTAGAACGAATCCACGTTTAGGTCTTCTAACGCTCGGACACATAAGAAAATCTACGCCAACTCAGGGCATTGAAGTTGCAGTTGGCATTCCTCCTCTATATCTTCACATTCGATTGGAGGCCCAAAGCCAAATAACAAAAAAATAAATCTTTTTCGGCCCAGACCTATGTGATGGAACGGGGATAAATAATAAAATAAGACACAACAAGTGGCTACTGGACTCCCTGCCTCACGATTTCAGAAACAACATGCTTGAGGATCAAAACAACACCAAGGGAAAGAACTGTATTACTATGCCTGATTTCTCCCCCACTGGCCACACAGGAGATATCAGAGGACTTCAAATATGGGCCGACGACAGCAAGAACGCACTCGGGACTGGCTCAGTAATCTACATAGCCATGGAGTGCGGTAGTGGAGTGGAAAGCTCTTTGAAACTTCGCTAGAAGACGTTTCAGTATTGCGTTACCTCCTAAGCGAATGCTTGAAAATGAAGATGGAATTCGTTGAGCACTCTGTCAGCAGGAATGCATATTATTAGCGAGGTAACGCATAGCTCTACAAAACCTTGCTAGAAGACGTTAGATCTTTGACCGAGCTTTCCACTCCAGTGTTGACGTACTTCCAAAGTACTGCAACATTTTTCAAGCAGAAACATTTGCTCTTACTAAAGCGGCACAGAAGGCATATTTTCTTGTAGTTGAGGAGGAATGGAAACGTCTAACTATCCTTACAGATAGTCAATCAGCTATCAAAGGCATTTCTAATGGAGACGATAACACACTCACCTTAAAATATTACATAAAAGCAATGCCTAGACTAGCCATGGTGGTTGAGACGAAAGTGATTTGGATACAGGGTCACTCTGGCATTGGAAATGATGAAATCGTTGATCACATAGCAAAGCAGGCAATGGAAAAGGGCAAAGTAAGTTTTGTGCTACTCCCTATTTTCATACTAAACCAAGATTGAACGACCAACTAAACAGATTATGGGAGCCTAAATGGACAGGCTTTCCTTCTCACACGCAAACAAAGAGATTTTTTAGTAGTCCAATAAACCCAAAGTTTTCAAGGAAGGTCCTGGAAATGACAAGAAAATAAATTGGACAAATTTTGCGACTCCCACCAGGACATGCCTTTGTTAGGTACTGCAAGTTCAGGATTGGATGAGACCACAATGATCTTTGCCAGAAATGCAGCCTGGAATCAAAAACAACTTTCCACTTGATTTGTAGATGTTCATTCCTAATGGAAACACAAGACCAATATCTAGAGAGGTACCTAAAAGACGAGATATATGAAACCTAGAAGGAGGAGGGAAGAAGAAGAACAGGTAGACGCCAACAATGAAATAAATGAGACTCATTTGGGAAACGGAAAACGTGACGACATCAATACAACACCAAGATAATAAATATTTCTGTTCATGCGAAAAATTGCTGGACAGCAATAACACCACGGATGGAAATCCAAATTCTCTCGAAAATATTAATTAAAAAAAAATACACGGCCCCAGGTTTGACCATTACCTCCGGGTGACCATTACCTCTGGGTGACCATTACCCCTGGGTGACCATTACCTCTGGGTGACCATTACCCCTGGGTGACCAATACCTCTGGGTGACCAATACCTCTGGGTGACCAATACCTCTGGGTGACCATTACCTCAGGGTGACCATTACCTCAGGGTGACCATTACCTCCGGGTGACCATTACCTCCGGGTGACCATTACCTATGGGTGACCATTACCTACGGGTGACCATTACCTCTGGATGACCATTACCTCCGGGTGACCATTACCTTTGTTCCGTCCACCAGCCAGGGGTGAAAGGTCCTGACTTATTGAATTCCCGTGGTGAACGGAAACATGGAACTCCTGACCCAAGCACTAGGTAAAAATACCTTGATAGCTCTCAAAGATGGAGAGCACCTAGTACAGGGGCTTAAATTTCTTAGACCTATCTTAAGGCCTCCGGTTATAACCCTAATCAGGGCATACGAGCAATAGTTCGAGCTTCCTTTATCAGGGCCTCAAACAATCATCAAATGACTAAGGATACAAATCGCTAGCTACCTCTACTCCCCATTGGTCCCAGATCAATCTCGGTTGTCTGGCATACCTGGGCCAATCTTCAAGGCTAACTATCCTGCAAAATGTGGTCACTATCCTAGTCTAAAGGCGTCTATCAAAGTCGACCTCTACTCTAGAGTCTAACTACTGATTTCTGCTACAAGAGTGATGAACTTTAGATACAGTTGTTGCATACAAATCACTTGCTACCTCTACTCCCTACGATGCCAGCACGATCTCGGTCGTCTGAGAAATCTAGGCTACTCTTCAAGGCAAACTGTACAGTTCAATCTACTTTATTCATCACAAACACACCGCCTATCAGCTGTCTTGCTCTGGTAAGAAAAGTGGGGGAATTGTTGGGCCAATGGAAAAGGGGACATACGCATATGAAATCAATGGGTTAATAATTACTGCTCGATGTCTGGTGAGATGGTCCAACGGAGATGCTCGGATGACGTCCACTCGACGGGATTGAAGGTCCACTAACAAAGTGACGAAGTGCTGTACTCAGACTCGGCACTTCCCAGGTCCTCTTGCTCTTGTGCACGGCTTCCTGGGTTTCCTACTCCCATATGATGACGATCTCTGTCCTTCGAAACAGTTCCCACTTCTTGGCACCACAACAATGACAACGTCCCAGCACTTAGCAATGGCGGGTGCTTCCTCCTTGGAGAGGTTCAAAATCTGACTTCTCTCCTGGAGAATGAAAATGTGACTCTTCTCTCCTCGAGCGCAAAAATGTGACTACTCGTTGATTTAACTATCCCGTACCACGTTGGTTTCCGCCTCTTGCTCATGGAGGCTAAAACGGGTTGTCCCATGGCTATCGGTGGACGGTGACGGCTTCCTCTATCCACTGTTGCACACAAAACATTGGGCCGGAACTACGTCCCAACGGGACATTCCGGAAGGATTGGTCGTCATTTGCCGTCAGGGGGGGGCCGACATTTTGGTAACATCGATCCTTGAGGATGAGATTGCTTATCCAGATCCTCTTCCCCCTTCTCAAAATGCTCACGAGAATATCGTTTTTGATGACCGAGGATTTCCTGTTTCTCCTCCCTTCAAACATGTAGCCGACATTCCTCACCCATGGTTGTAGCTGGGCTGACCAGCCCCTCGGGTACTGGAGCTTTTCCTTGGTGATAGGAACGATGTAGAGATTGATTCACACTGAATCACAAAGCTCTTTGATACAACCGGTTCCAACGACATTGTACATCTATGATCAAGGGCTGGAGGAGCTGGTTATGATGGATCACGACGTCGCTACGAGCATTAGGCTGGCATTTGGTTGACATCTGACCAACAAACGGACTACACGATGGGCAATCCAACAACTTTGTGATTTTCCCAAGATCATAATATACATTTTCTTAACATTTTGATAAAACCCGTTCTGGGAGCAATCATTCATCCTGTACATCACTTTTCCATATCATATTAAGATGATGTACGCGATTGTGGACGGAACAACCTTCAAGTGACCATTTCCTTCAAGTGACCATTACCTCCAAAAAAAAACTCCTAATGCAAAGAGGAATACTGCCAGGACATGGCCAAGTTGATTAAGAATGGGCCATGTTGAGGAATTATAAGAGTGGATAAAGCCGAATTGGATTCGGGAATGGATAAATATTGTTGAATTGTAAGTGAAGAAGGGATTTATTAATGGGAAGGGAAATATAAGAGAGAACAATGAGGAGTGATGGAGCATGAAGAGGACTATTGACATTGGATAGCTGGCAGGATAATGAATAAAAGGCAAGACCTCATATTCCCCTTAGAGATGGCAGCAAATTAAAAAAACCGAAAGACAAAACTCACCAGGGGTGTCAATTAGCGTTTTCAAGTTCAAAAGCGTTGGCTTGTCCTGAAAGCGTGTTGGGGTACTGATTGGTCCGCCATGAGTGGAAAATTGCAAGTTTTCGTCTTCTGGGGACAACACACTGTCCACCCAGAAGGTGGGTTCTAGGCAGTCACAAGAGACGTTGGATACGAAAGTATTTTGGATGCTGCTCCAAAACCAAGTACGGGCCAGAGTACGGACGTTGCAGGGGCAGCTTCACGGAATCAATTCTTTCATACATGTGCGTGCATGATTCCAGGGCTATATAAAGCTCACCTTGGTCGTCCCTTTGATGCTACTTTGGTTCAACGAAGTTGTGAGAACACATGGTAGTTCGCAGGTTGATCAAGTACTCATGGGAGGTTTGTGGCTCTGGGGCAGTAAAAAATACAGCAAGAAGGCATTATCAGAGGCAATTCTTGGGTCCACCTGTCCATCACAAGACAGGCTTTAAGGCATGAATGGAGTTGACGGTGGAAGCCGTTGACCATCCTGTTGGCTTGTGGATGGTATTCCGTGGTGTTGTTATGCGTTGCACCAAGGACACCCATCAATTCACTCGAAAGTGCAGAGGTAAATTGACGTACACGATCCGTCACAATAGACACAGGCACCCCTAACCGCTGGACCCAACCAGTGAGCAGTGCATCCGCACACGGGCTGCTTCAATATTGGCTTTGGGGTAAGCCTCGGCCCAACGGGAAAATTGATCCACTACCTATATCCCTGGCTGGCTGGCAGAGGGCACACTAAGTCAACGTGAAGTTCGACAAACTTAGCAGATGGCAGGTGGTCAAAATTTCTGGAAGCATGCTTCTTCAACAGATCACACAGGGGCTGCGCAGCGTGAGCAAAATGAGGGCTAAGCGCCTGTAAAAATGGGACAGACCCAAGAATTCGAAAACGCCAAAAGGTGTGGCAATAGGGGTCGAGGGGATTGACTTCTCTGCCAGAGGAATCTGATGAAACCCTTGCACCAGATCAATGTTACTGAAGATTGTGGCGCCACTGAGGGAGAGACAGAAATCCTCCACGTGTGGTAATGGATAGCAATCATTTTCCGTAATAGCATTTAGAATCCGGAAATTGCCACACGGAGGTCAGGAACCATCCAATTTTGCAACCACTTGTAGATGACTTACTAGTACACTACTTGATGGACCAATGATCCCTTGAGTTCATGGAATGGAAGCGTGTCGATCAATTCATTTCGAGCACAGTCTACTGAGATGTGATATTCAGCCAAAAAGTCAATGATGATACCAACACAATTCACCGGGACGATGGGTGTCTTTAAGCAAGTATTTGTTTTGTTTCCCTTTCTACTGGTAGGCCGCAAGTACACCCTGGAAGTAGCAGCTGTCTTTCCGCCAAGGTTCCTTGCAGGCAGAGCAAAGCACATTCATAGCGCCAGCATGCTGCCCAGTCTGATCCCCAAGATTGCGAACCATGGCTACCTGTGTGTCGGACAACAAGGCAAGATCGTCCGTCAGCCCGAGGACCAAGGAGAGTACGGGCTGGAGGGAAGCCGGCAGCTTTTGCAGAAATAGCTGTCTGAAGACGGCAAATTCGTCAAGAATGTCTTCTGGTCAGGCTTTGAGCATGATGTGGAGTAGTTCAGACGTTCGGCGATTACCTAGAAGCATGTCCATCACATCTTGTACTCGTTGGGGAACCAGTTAGGTTGTAGCATGGAGCAAACAGGTCTTGAAGTACTAAAAGGGCTGGTTGGATCGAGCAAGTGAATGCAGCTCTGCGCTTTTTGGTGAACATCAGGTTACAGGACCGCCAAGCAGTAATCAAACTTGGTTTTTTTCAGAGGTAATACGGGAGAGCTAAATCGCAGCGTCACAGTGAGCAAACCACAGCTCAGGGTTGAAGTTGAGGAACTTTGGCAATCAAATGGCGACAGCACTGACGCCGCTGGGCACCACGTTGGAATCCTGCCGAAATGCCGCAGCAAAAACGTCAGCCATAGCGGCCATTTCCAGCATGGGAACCATATTTCCCACATCCATGCCAAAAACAAATGTGGATGCAGATCAAAGCAAAATGGCCTTCCTTGCGGCATGTGTGATAGACAGTGCCTGGAGGAAGAACCTCCAGGGTGTGAAGAATGGCCACATCTGAAGCATTTGCCTTGGAGAGTCGGGATGGAGTGGAAGTCAGATTTATCATCTTTAGAGGATGGATCCACATTTGAATTTGTCTTGTAGGAAAATGGAGCAGCAATGGAAGCAGATAGGGAACCAGAAAATAATGCGGCCTTGACGGTGATGGCCGATTCCCAAGCCATGGTGGTCCGCTGAAGCAGGTCGCTGCTGGGCTCTGTATGGCGGAGAAATTCCTCACGCAAGCGCTGGTCCGTTGTGTTGGTGACCAAACGCAGGATGTAGAGATCATCTACACCTAGAGACAAGAGTTCGGCCTCCTGGCCCTCAAGTTGAAGACAGAGGTACCAGTTGCTGAAATGTTCGCCAACCTTCTGGTTACATTGGGAAAAGTTGGACCGCCTGGTTGGAATAGGAATGTGTTGAATGAAGATGTCGCGTGATTTCTCAACATATACAGTGTCGCCAAGGACAGGTGTATCATCCTGGATTTTCGTTGCCTGCATTTGTTGGAGCTTGAGCTCTACACATGAACATGTTGCTCGGCTACGGGGAAGTTTTCAATATGATTGGATGAATATATTTAAGAAACTCGAGTATTCCAGGAACGAAATTCGGCAAGAGTGCACAATGACATTAGTTTTTCGGGGTTCAGGGCCAAGTTGAATTTTAAGGAAGGGGGAAGAATGAAAAATGCGGGAACTGGAGTGATTGAGGCGATATCAACTTGAGCACGGACCTTGGCAGACATACTCAGGATCTTCTCCCAAAGTTTGGATAAGTTTCCACAGAATTGGTTGAGAATAGAATCCTCTGTGGCCACGGTATCCGAGCCTAAAGAGTTGCTACAAGTGTTGAAGATTCCCTCCAGGATGCTGCAAGCAGTTTCTGCTTTTAAGAGTTAAGCCTCAATCCCATCTACCACTGTGACGTCGTGTAGCGATGAGTGAAAAGCCTCTATGCCTAAAATGAAAGTTACGCAAGTGATGAGTTGATCATAACACGCATTGCTCAGTTGCTGAGAAAATGGGACTCCTCCAGCAGACTACAGGGAAGCCTTAAAGCTGATTCGTCGTCGTTATGGAGACCCTCAAGAGCTAAGACGAGCTCATCTTCAGGCTTTGAGAGACATTCCACGGGTCCAAGACGGTGATCCAAAGAACTTTCCGTCATTTGCTGACAGCATCCAAGGCCATTTGCGGGTTGTTATCCGCTTGCTTCCGCCTGGAGATGGTTTAATCACAGTGCTGATAGACGAATTGAGTCATGAGCCAACACTTCTTTCAACTTTACCAAGGGCTTGGAGGAGGATGAGAAGGTTCACGCCTTTGGGGATTGGGCCATGGAAAGGCCGAGGAGGGATCAATGTTTCCAAGCAGACGTGAGCGAGGGAATTAGGAACAAATTGAAGGCACAAGTTAATGGTATCGAATCCAAACCGGTAGACAGGAGTAAGCCATGTCAAATATGCCGGGGGATGCACGAGGAGAAAAACTGTGATAAATTCAAGATTGCACCAACTCAGAAGAAAAGCGAAATTACCCACCATCCAGGTTCCAGGGCTCTCATGGCCCACCATCCAGGTTCCAGGGCTCTCATGGCCCACCATCCAGGTTCCAGGGCTCTCATGGCCCACCATCCAGGCTCCAGGGCTCTCATGGCCCACCACCCAGGCTCCAGGGCTCTCATGGCCCACCATCCAGGTTCCAGGGCTCTCGTGGCCCACCATCCAGGTTCCAGGGCTCTCATGTCCCACCATCCAGG
>NC_081450.1:8291979-8315068 GCF_007210705.1 Tigriopus californicus | reverse complement strand
CTCTTTTCCATGGGCATTGCTGCCCCACCCCCACTCAATTCAACAAACACTCTTCACAAGCACAGTGGAAGGGGTGCTGAACCCATAACCTGTTAGAAATTGAGCTAGCTTGGAGGGCAAATTGGTGTGACAGAGAGAGTTGGAGAACTGTAGTTTTATTCAACAAACGCATGGTTTTTTATAATTGACTAGAGTGATGACTAGATGCGAGTAAGAGCATAAAGTTCAAATCCCAACACGGCAGTCATCATTCATGGCTCCACATGGAGAAAGACAATACCAAAGATGTGGGCCCTTCACCCAAGAAAAACCACTCTAGTGTTCAACTCAACTCTGTTCATCGAAATGGATGTTTAGGGGTGATTCCGGTGTTATTTTCGTTCAATAATGGAGAGTTCATGTTAAATGCCTTGGTTAATGAGGGTTCAGATGCATCAGTGGTCAGTGAATCTCTTGCCACCAAGTTGGGTATTCGTCGCCCAAAGAAGACAGCCGTCCGACTGAACTTAGTGTCAAAGGAAGCGGATCAGCGTTTGAGTTTGGTGAAGTTCGACATTCGGGGACCGTTATCTCATGATCGATCCTCGTTTCAAGCATCATTTCTAACCCAAGTGTGTCCAAATTTGAAACCATTGTCATGGAAAAAGAGAAAAACCGAGATGGCCCATTTGAAAGATCTACCACTCATAGAATGTGATCAGCAAGTGGATGTCTTGATTGGATTAGACCATGGGGACCTTTTAGTTCCATTAGAGGTTAGAAAGGGGGGTCCAGAGATGCAAGTTGGGTTGGGTCGTGAGAGGCCAGTTACCTTATGATCCAGTCAAAAATAAAGGGCACCATTTGATCAATTTCCTTGTGGAAAATTCATCTTCACTGGAAACCTTAGTCAGGGACTTCTTTGCTACAGAAAGCTTCGGTTCTGAGGCTCCCGAGGAAGAAGAGCCTGTCTGGTCTTTAGAGGGTGCTTACGCCATGAAGCTGATTGAGCAGGGAACGAAGAAAATCACGAATGGACCAGGATACATTGTCAAACTTTCATAGCTGGGAGAGGCTCACACATTGAATGATCCCGGATTGGCAAGGAAGAGGTTTGCGCCCTTGCAAAAGAAGATGGAGCGAAATCCGAACTTTGCTGAGGACTACAGGACAGCAATCAACAAGTAAATCGAAAAAGGTTATTCAGTCAAAGTGACCGAACAGGAGGAGATTAATCATGCTCAACAAAGGTGGATACCGCATCATGAAGTGTACAAGGACCCAAACCAAAGAAAGCTCCAAGTAGTTTTTGACTCTGCAGCAAAATATCACGGAAAGTCATTGAATGATTACCTGTACACTGGGCCACCTTTACAGAACGACCTCGCCAAACTTCTGATAAGGTTCAGAGAATATGAGGTAGCTAGAACCGCCGACGTGGAAGCCATGTACAGCAGCATCAGTGTGGATAAGTGGATAAGACAGATGCTCGCTTGTAGAGATTTTTGTGGAGTGAGTCAGCTGAAAACGAGCCTGAACTTTTTGAGATGACTGGCGTGGTCTTTGAAGACGCCTCATCACCATGTCAAGCAATTCATGTTTTGTGTCGAACTGCTGAAGAGTTTGGAACACCGGCAATGCTTGACGTCGTCAAAACCCAATTCTACATGGATGACTTCTTCAACAACTACCGATCAAAAGAAGAAGCTATTTACACAAATCGATCGGTGAGCAAAGTGCTAGCCAATGGAAACGTTTTCCTGGCCAAGTGGATGTCAAATTTTCCAGAAGTAAGTGAACAATCCCAGTCAGACTTGAAAAAAAGGGTCGCCCTTGTGGGAGACGAAGGGCGTGTTTTAGGAATGGGTTGGAATGTTGACAATTATACTTTGTCATTCACATTGAAAAATTTGACCCAAAAATTGAGCTTTACTAGACGAAAACTTCTTGGACAAGTAGCTTGGATCTTTGACCCTCCTGGACTGGCTTCACCGTTTACAGTGAAAACCGTTTACCGTGAAATTCGATTGATGTTTGGTTCCTCAAGGAGTCATGATCACACAAATGCATACATTCTGCGACGCTAGTGAAGAAGCATTTGCTGCACGCCACGTACCTCAGGCATTCAATGGAGAACATTGGGGAAATCAAAGTGACTTTGGTGACGGCCAGAACTCGGTTGGCACGTACCAAACGAATATCAGTGGCGAACCTCGAGCTAAATGCGTCTTTACTTGAAGCTCAACTTGCTACAACAATTGCAAATGTACTTTGGGATTCATTTCAACAGCGTTTTTTCTGGACTGACTCATCAGCTGTTCGGGGATGGTTACAAGGGACAGCCTCCTTCTTCAAACCATTTGTGTCCAACCGAGTGGGGGAAATCCAATCCCTGACCACCCCAAATGAGTGGAGACACGTACCTGGAAAACTAAACCCAGCCGATTTAGCAACCAGAGTACTTCCGAGTTGATTTCCGATCTGGTTACATAACACTGGAATCACCCCTAAACATCCATTTCGATGAACAGAGTTGAGTTGAACACTAGAGTCGTTTTTCTTGCGTGAAGGGCCCACATCTTTGGTATTGTCTTTCTCCATGTGGAGCCATGAATGATGACTGCCGCCACATCCATCCCTCCTGCAACTCCAAGTGTTCATGTGAGGGCAACTTGAGAAGTAGTGATCCGATTCCAAGCAGAGGTAACACAGTCCAAAGTTTCGGGCCATTTCTCTTTTCTTCTGAGTTGGTGCAATCTTGAATTTATCACAGTTTTTCTCCTCGTGCATCCCCCGGCATATTTGACATGGCTTACTCCTGTCTACCGGTTTGGATTCGATACCATTAACTTGTGCCTTCAATTTGTTCCTGATTCCCTCGCTCACGCCTGCTTGGAAACATCGATCCCTCCTCGGTCTTTCCATGGCCCAATCCCCAAAGGCGTGAACCTTCTCATCCTCCTCCAAGCCCTTGGTAAAGTTGAAAGAAGTGTTGGCTCATGACTCAATTCGTCTATCAGCACTGTGAGTAAACCATCTCCAGGCGGAAGCAAGCGGATAACAACCCGCAAATGGCCTTGGATGCCGTCAGCAAATGACGGAAAGTTCTTTGGATCACCGTCTTGGACCCGTGGAATGTCTCTCAAAGCCTGAAGATGAGCTCGTCTTAGCTCTTGAGGGTCTCCATAACGACGACGAATCAGCTTTAAGGCTTCTCTGTAATCCGCTGGAGGAGTCCCATTTTCTCAGCAACAGAGCAATGCGTGTTATGAACTAAGGACTCAAACAAGTTTGCAAGTTCATAAAGTTTAGTGGATTTCCATCAAATACCGGCACTTCACTCCGAATGGAACTTCTAGAAGAACTAGGGGTATGGAAGGTATTGGGTAGGTTGTTGGACAGGGCTGATTCCATGCACTCTTCATACTCATCGAAGTCTTGGGCTCTTTCCCCAAAAATTAATTACTCTAATTTTGAATTGAGCTCACCCTCTAATTCTTTGGTTATTCGTGCTTGGGCCTGTACCTTTTCGAGCTCTGAAGGGGTGCGGTTCCTCTCCTGATCTCGATATTGTTCTAAAGCTGTTTGACCTGAATGGAATGATGTGCTGGCCTCATCCAACCTCTCCTCTATGTGCTCATCCACTTCGCCAATAATGACAAGCGCTCGGCTTTGTTCCCTGACGAAATACTCTTCCAACTTTATCCACTCATCTTCATCTGCTTCAAGTGCCAGGGCCTCATCCACTACGCCTCTCAGCTCGCTAACCACCTTCTTCAGGGCTGCGGATTTGTGCCGGAGGGCGGTTCGGGATCTTTTGGGACTGGATGTGAGATCAGACTGAATATCTTTGAGTTGAAGTGAAATAGATCGTTTCTTGATGCTCATCTTTAGAGCGGGGAAAAACATTGTATTTTGTCGTTGAGAGGAAAAGCAAGAGGATTGACCAAAACCATGTTCTAAGGTTATGAATGTTTGTTCTCACAATTCAGTTTTAAAGTTAAAGCTTGTTTGAGATCTTAATCAACATGTACAAAAAGTAAATCTATATTGTTTAATAGTAACACACTTTTTATTATTGTACATGATTGTCACAGAAAAAATTGAAAGACAGCTAAATGTAATCGTGCGAGTAAAAGTATATAATACGCTTTCCTCCAGAAAAATGTTCATTGTTGTAAGAAATAGCTGGAATAACTACTTTATTAGGCATTGAATTGCCGTATCAGATAGTCATTTTAAATGTTACTCATTGTTAACTTGTAGCATAGAACGTTTAAAGCCAGTTAGATGTATGCTAGTTAAGAACTTCAAGCACCCAGAGTTGAGCAGAAGTTGTCCTTCCTCTGTTATGCAGAAAAGGGAGATTGCTGTCCAGGGGTAGCTGTCCAGGGGTAGCTGTCCAGGGGTAGCTGTCCAGGGGTAGCTGTCCAGGGGTAGCTGTCCAGGGGTAGCCGTCCCTGGATGAACCTAAGGATGGAAGGAAGAGTGAGGCAAGAGATAGACCGACCTTCCAGAGCAACCAGTGATACTTCTCGAGCCATCTTATTGCAGAAACTGAAGACCGACGACGGACTATTTGCCCTTGTTGTAATCAAGCACGTCCCTTGTTAAGCTGTCCAGCATTCCGGGTTATGGATGTCAATGTTCGGTGGGCAGAGTTTGGCGCAAATCCAAGAGCGTACAAGGTGTGTTTCCGATATTTGGGTCCATGATTATGCCCAGTTGGACATGGGAGATACTGTCATCACGTGTGCTCAGTTCCGCATAGTGGAAAGCATCATCATGCTTTGTTACATAGGGAGGACAGGGATCAAAATGTAAGGCCAGAAGTTACGTCCGCTCTTATGACGTCTTCTCGGGCTTTGAATACCCTTTCGAGCGTTCAATCAATGATCCACAGGGAGCGCATTCTACCCACACTTTTGGGCCGTGGTTCGATATGGGGCCAGTCATCGCACCGTGCAGGTTAGATTGGATTCATTTTCAGCCCATACCTACATTAAGAAGTTGGTGGCCGATGAGCTCATCTTACCCGTGATAGTTAGTATCTCAATGGAGGTCCACGGTTTTGGAGGCAATGTCTCAAGTGGAGCGGCAGATCTTGTGGGGACCAAGTTGGGTTGGAAGTTCAAGCTGTCGTTAAGACTGGTCAGATATGCTCCCCTCTTCAGCCAGTGAATTTGGACGTCCAACAAATCCCTATGCTTAGGCAATTGGACTTCTCCAAGACGTTTCAGGAGAGGGTAGTGGACCTGGATATTCTATTGGGTGCCGACTATTGTTGGAAGATACCGGAGATGGAACTCGTTCTATTGGGGACCAAATAGGGTGCAACAGTTTCGGGCACCTGTTGTTCAAGATAGTCTGATCTCCACTCAAAATGCATGTTGATAACTTTGCCACACAGCCCCAATGACCTAAGAAGAGATGAAAAGGCTGCTGATTTGACCGCCATTGAAAAGGGAATGGAAAGATTCTGGAATTTGGAAAGTGTTCCGTGCACAATGGAGTACATCATACTAATATGACATGGATAAATGATGTACAGGATGAACGATATGTCACGGAACGGTGTTTATCAAAATGTCTTGAGACAATGCATGTCTTGTGAAAACTGCGTAGTCGGTGGATTGCCCAACGTGTGTCCGTTTGGGGATCAGATGTCAATCAAATGCCACCCCAATGCTCGCACAGACGTCGTAATCCATCGTCGGTCTCGGAAAGCTGTGAAGCTTAAAGACACTCTCGAGGAATCGGTTTTCAGAAATTGATCGGACGTAATCGCGAAAATCCTCGGTAACCAAAAACTATATTCCCCTGATGAACTTCAGAGTGGGAAAAGAATCTGAATAAGCAATCTCATCCTCAAGAATCGATCTTATCAAAATATCTCCCCCTGACGACAAAAGACGACCGAATCCTACCTGGATATCCTGTTGGGACGTAGTTCCGGCCCAATGTCAACCCTTTGCCGTTCAGATCCAGTGGTGGTCAGATGTGGCCCACATACCATACCTTACTGTAGAGGCTATTGTACAGAATCCATTGTCGGCAATCCGAGAAACCCCTTAATGGCCAATGTGACTAGCCTGACGAAAGGAGGTAAACCCTGGACATTGGTATGTGAAAATTCCTGTTGCGGTCAGATGTCGCTCAAGTGCTACAGTTTACAGAAGTGACCGTCACCGTCCATCAGGAGCCCTGAGACAACCCATATAGCTTCCATGGGGAAGAGGTGGAAGTCAACGTGGTACGGGAAGTTTAACCAAAAACATAGTCACNGGAACGGTGTTTATCAAAATGTCTTGAGACAATGCATGTCTTGTGAAAACTGCGTAGTCGGTGGATTGCCCAACGTGTGTCCGTTTGGGGATCAGAGACAACCCATATAGCTTCCATGGGGAAGAGGTGGAAGTCAACGTGGTACGGGAAGTTTAACCAAAAACATAGTCACGTTGGAACATCCGAAGTGAAAAGACCTCTCCAATCGTGAAGCTCTACTCGTTGGGTGAACTAAGGACAATTTTGTTAGCGTGCTGGGAGGTCAGTTGATCCATTTTGAATAAGGACAGCGAAAGTCGACGATTGGAGTCGGGACCCACGAAGCAGTGCAGAGTCAAGAGGACCTGGGGAAGTGAATAGCATACATCAGTGAGCCAGCAGCATAGACGAGTTGAACAGTCTCTGGAGCTGAGCACAGGTGCAACTTCTGAGTTATACTCCATCAATTCGATTATGGACCTTCAATCCCATAGAACCGACGTCATCGCCGTCGATCTCATTTGAACGCAAGAATCACCCTCATCAAAAAGTAGGATCAAACCATTTTCTGTCCATGTCCAAGCAATTACCCCTTCTTTCATTACCCTAGCAAGACAGCTGATTGGTAGAGTGTCATTTTCATGTAGAGAAATTGAATAAAGTAGATGGAACTGTAACCGAAGTTCATCTTTGATTTGACAAGAATCAGGTGTTAGACTCTAAGTGTAGAGATCAGCATCGTTGGATAGATGCCCCCTAGACTAGAATAGTGACCACATTTTGCAGGATAGCCGTGAAGATTGGCCCAGGTATATGCTAGACAACCGAGATTAATCTGGGACCGTGGGGAGTAGAGTTAGCTAGCGATTTGCATCCTTAGTCAATTGATTGATGATTGTTTGAGGCCTTGATAGAGGAAGCTCGAACTATTGCTCGTATGCCCTGATTAAGGTTATAACCGGAGGCCTTAAGATAGGTCTAAGAAATTTAAGCCCTTGTACTAGGTGCTCTCCATCTTTGAGAGCTATCAAGGTATTTTTACCTAGTGCTTGGGTCAAGAGTTCCATCTTTCCGTTCACCACGGGAATTCAATAAGTCAGGACCTTTCACCCCTGGCTGGTGGACGGATCAGAAAGCATTGGTATCGTTGATAGTAAAAGTGCCAAGACAAAATATGATCAGGATGCGATTGATATGTTCAAGAGATCAATCTGAAGATGCAGTGACGGCCATTATGAAGTAGGATTGCCCTTTAAGAAGCAAAGAATGTTGCTTTCCAATAATTATGGAGATGCAAAGAGGAAGCTTGAAGCCACTGAACGACGACTGAAGAAAGACCCGGATTTACAACACCAATACACCCAGGCTATGAAGGAATATTTGGATTGCGGATTCGCTCAGGAATTGAACGTCAAACGGATATTGTACAGGCATTGATGAGATTTCCAACAAACAAGGTTGCAATTTCGGGTGACTTGAAGAAAATGTTCTTGCAAACTCGGATCCGACAAAAGGATCACCAGTATCAACTGTATTTGTGTAGAGATTGTGAGCCCTACGTTGAACCCCGTATCTACACAATGACTACTGTTCGGTGTCACCTGAAGCCCGTTCTTAGCAATGAACACCGTAAAAATGCATGTTGAAACCGAGGAAAGTCGTAAAAGATATCCCAAGGGAAGCGAAGGGGCGACAAAAAACATCTTTGTTGGCGATGTAGTGACTGCAGCAGATGATGACCGAGAAGCTTTGCGGGTTTGTGAAGAACTTAAAGAGCTTTTTAAAAACGGCGGATGGACGATCACAAAATTCACGTCAAACTCTAAACGCATCATGAGAAATATTCTAGAAAACAAGAGAATGCCTGGACTTGTGGTTGACTTAGATAATCGTGACGAATATATTGGCCTGACCACCGCTTTAGGACTCCGATGGAAAACCGCGGAAGATTAAATTTTCTTTCAAAGTGAATGGTACATTGTTGGATCTCTCTTTGAATGAACGCCCCGTTACGAAACGACGCATATTGTCCTCACATGCTTCTATATATGATGTGTTTATCTAAATCTTCCTTGGGCCGTTCGTGATACGAGCCAAGGTTTTGATGCGAACTGTGTGGAAGCAAAGGCTTACGTGGGACGAGTATGTTGGTGGATCCATCGCGGAGCAATTTCGGAAATGGTGCTTCGAAATACTGTTCATGACAGAAGTTCAAATCGCCAGATGGGTCGGGACGACGCATCGTGTCCAGAGGATCCATTTGATTGGATTTGGCGATGCGAGTGAACCAGCCTATTAGGGCGTGGTTTATGCTCCCGTAGTTCATCCCACAGGAGTGCCAAAGATCTCGTTTATGATGGCAAACAGTCGTGTGGCTCCCTTGAAGTTCAATTATATTGCCAGATTGGAACTTTTGGCAGCTCATTTATTGTGCTGTCTGTGCTGTCTGGTCAGTCTTGTGGAGGAGGCTCTTGAAGGTAGGGTCGAATCCCGAACGTATTTTACGGATTCGTCAATAGTTCTGACTTGGCTTCAGAAACCAAGTCACACATGGAAGACTTTCGTGAAAAATCGTGTTCAAGAAATCCACAATCATTCAGAAAGCACCGAATGGTCCCATTGCCCAGGTTTGGACAATCCCAGTGACTCTCTGTATTGGCAGGGGCCTAGGTGGTTACGTGGAGGTCCTGATGGTTGGCCAAAAGGATATGGGCCTATCTCCCCAGAAAACTTGACCAGTATGAATGAAGAGTTATGCACCAAATCAGTGACCATGGTCACGAGTGGTTGGAAGTATGACGAGTTTCTTTTGAAGTACGCGTCATTCAGGAGATTATGTCGGGTAGTGGCCTAAATTTTACGGTGGTTCTGGATTGGAAATGACCGTTCCACCCTGCATTCAAGTGAACTTTGTGCCGAGGAATTACGTTTGTCCGAACTTGAAATATGCAAGGTGATTGAGGCCCGAAGGTTTCCTGAGTATTCAATTCTTCGAAGTGGTGGGACTATAGCTAGACACATTCCTTGAACCCAGGATTGTGTCAGGAAAGACCTGTGCTTGTCACTGGTGATCGAATCATGTAGGCTGACTTGCCATTGGAGATGAAGGCCATAGTTATTCTCCCCAGCAATGGTGTAATTGTGGTCTTGCTCATTCAGACCGTCCACGAAATCCATACTCATGCTGCCCAGGAAACAACACTGACGTTGTTGAGGAGCAAGTACCATATTGTGCACGGGAGAACGGAAGTGAGGAAAGTTTTGAAAAGGTGTTTGGTGTGCTCGCAACACCCAACAAAACCACTCCACCGAGAAATGAGAATCTTACCCAAAGAAAGAGTCTCCATTGCCCTAGCCTTTACCCATGTTGGGCTGGACTGTACCGGACCTCTGGTCATCAAGGGCGATGATGGAAAGTTGCAAAAAGTGCATGTTTGTGTTTTTACATGTGCCGCTAGCAGAGTGGTTCATTTTGAACTTACCCAATGATATGAGCACGGAGGAATTTTTGTCGGCATTGACTCGAATGATGAATAGGCGAGGCAATCCTACCGCGATATTCAGTGATAACGCAAAATGCTGTGTGAAGGCCGATAAATTGCTGAGTCGGGCACATACCCGAGTGAATAAGTCTCAGATTGATAGTGGTTCACTCAAAAGGTTCCTGACGAATAGAGGCAAACAATGGAAATTTAGCACTGAGCGGACCCCTCATCAAGGTGCGTTTAGGGAGCGTCTCAACAGGAGCCTTAAGGAACCACTGAGGAAAGTGCTGGCTGGTTCACTTCTTTCATATGCCGAAATGATGACTGTCCTTACTGAGATTAAAGCCGCCTTGAACTCCCGTCTTCTTACTTATTAACCTATTGATGACGTCTTAATTTCTCCCCTCACACCAGCGCATTTGATCCTGGGACGGCCGATTTTTCAGTTGCCATGTATTAAAGAAAGAAGGCAGACTGCATCCAAAAGATATTGTTATCTGAAGCACGTGTTGGAGTATAAGGCATAAATAAAGCAACAATAAAAACTCACTTGAGAGGTAATTTGATATACCGAAAAGAAAATCTTTTCATTTACTGTCATTGTCAACGTCCTCTCAAATTCAGTTTCATCGTGAATTTTAATGGTGCAATATCAGTGCGTACATATTTCAAGTATCAATTCATATGGGTACATCAAACTGACACACCAGCTACAGAAATTCATATAACAAAATATCATTGTTCATCGTTCCAAGGGGGAGGATGGGAAGTGGTTGGCGGTGAAGGTTTGTTTTAAAAATTACATTGATTCGATAACAATGTGATACTCCAATTCCTCGGAAGATCACGGAAAATATGGGCCTGCAGATCAAGTTGTGGAAAAAACGTGAACCCTTTGGTCGAAGAAGTACTCTCCAGACAGTCATGTTGTTACAGGATATTGAGAATTCAAGTGAGAAGGATTTCTACCAACAACATTGAGCTTCATGCAAAGTTAACATCGAATATCATGATGACCATTTGAAGTAGTTATTTCGGGCAAAGTAATATCGTCCCCTCTATTGAATCGTCAGCCATTGTGTTTTGTTACTTAGACTTGATCTGTCAAAAACCGCTTAAGGGTGATAGCCTTGTGACAATCGATAAAAGATGCACTAAGATACTACACGGATGGGATTGTCAATTGTCATCTAGAGTTCGAAATGTCGATATTTTGGGTGATCTTCCCCGTGCCTTCATTGTCCTAATTGGAGGTACTCGGCCACAAAGACTCGGAGGATCTTGTTGATGTTGGAAGTGGTCGCGGGATCAAAAGCTTGAAAGTTATCCGAGCTCTTATGCCATACGCTCGGGAATGGAACCGAGATCAAATGGAGAATAGGAACACCTGCAAACAAATGGATAGTCAATTATGCCATTACATGGCATTCTCGAATTTCGCGCTAATCCATTTGCGAAGCTTTCAAACAGCCACTCGCTTGACATTTAATGTTATGAAAGTTTAAAAAAGGCTGGATCCTAATCATATTAACTCGCCTCGTTTCTCAAATGGAACATGGTCATCCTCGACAGAAGCGAAAAAGCTGGACTGGTCTTTGAAGATTGGTCGATTGTATTGAACTAGAGCTTTGCCATTCTTCAGTTGTTTTTCAATCCTCACAAATCGGTTATACCATTTCTGAAACAGAATTAAACAAGCAAGACCCGTCGTCAATGACCATCAATGACCGATAATTGTCCTCAGGATATGACCAAGATGACCGAAGGCACTTTGAACTCAAGGTCACGCACCTGGGTGTTCCGTTTGAGTGAAACAAACTGCACATCGCTCGTGCCAATCAAGTCAAGCAAGACAAAGAGGTCAATCCTCTCGAGAGTGCGAGCGTCCACTCCCTCGTGCGAAAAAATCTTTCGGTCCCAATCTTGAGCTAATCGTCGCGATCCGTAAGTACTGTCCGTACTAGACCAACGATTAAAGGCCTCCTCCCCATCGAAAAATATCAATTGCAGGGTCAGCTCATGTTGCTGGAATCAAGATGGGTTAGTTGATTTAGATCCGATCGGTCGACGCCACTACAAATAAGAAGCACAACAAAGAAATCATGTGACCCTCGGACTCGGAGCTCCCAATGTTTAGCATGATCGTGACGCCCTTCACCCCGAAGACAAAACAGTACCCGTCTTTATTACCGTACTCACCCAACGTTTGGATTCAAAACAAGGCTGAAACCCCAATCACAGTTATATAAACCAATGCGGAATCAAGAGATAATATCAGTCTATAGCGTAGATTGAGTTGTTGCGACCATGTCTGTAATCTCAAAATTTGTTTACGCTCATCTAGGTGCGTCAGTCAATGCTGGATCTTCTCCTATCTATACCACAATCCAACGAAGTAGTTCCGAGACTTCATGACGCCAATATCTATATTTAGGCATTCAGTCAGTCAGTGGTCTTACGATTCGTAATACATGATCGAATGCATGTAAAAATAACCTTGTTTGTAGATTGTTGTTTCAAAGACCTACTGGAACTAATCGTATCTTTTATGGACGCGGAACTTACCCCGTTCTTATCATCCTGGAGATCCCTCTTCAGAGTGACGGCTAAATTTAACATTTGTGCACACGGCACCGCAGAGTCCGTGAGACCGAGGAAATTTTGAGGTTTCACGAGCGTGTCATAATGACAAGCCAAGACCAATCGACGAGGCGCATTCGAGTCGAAAGTGGCCACCACATTGCGGAAAGTCTTCTGGCCGACGGGAGTTTGCTGCGTGTGTTGCAGGATCTCGACATCCCACCCAAGTTCCTTGAGAGTATTAGAAATGTGCTGAAACGAAACGAATAGATCCAAAATGAAGGAAGGTTTGGATGCCGTGCTGTGGATGCCGTGTGGGTGGGGAGTTGAGAGAAACCGAACCGGGGCTCTAATGACGATAATGACTCAGAGTCATGAGTGACTCGAGACTCTTGAGTGAAGGGGGGATAATCAACCCATGACACGAATGGCACCAAACTAGTAGGGCGTGAGTTAAGTAAGATACCACTGGGCATTCGTCGGGTCTTCGAAGGGATCTAGTCAAGAGAGCGGAAGCTTGGCTTTCTTCCTCATTACAAAGGGGACAACAAGCACAAGACGGGTCATTCATCTTCATTCGGATGGAGCAACATAGCAGTGCTTCCAAAGAGTCTTTGATGTGGGAACATCACAAAATCGTAATTTCAATACCAAGTATGGCCTGTATATGGAAATGCACATTCATGTTTGAACGAGATTGGGTTTGAACCGTTTTACCCAGATCTAGTTCCTATATCAAAAATTCGTGTCTCATTATTTTGTGTGTCGTCGTAACTAGTTCAAAAGGGATCATTTCGCCGTTGATTTGCCTTCAATGACACTTGATTTGATAGCCCAACGAGTTCGCTTGGGCCAAGCTTTTATAAGGACATATTTGATGAAAAGGCAAAAAGCAGTTCTCAAAAATGGAATCGACAATAATTCAAAGTGACTATTAGATGGTTTGATCTTACCTCACGCACGATGGTGCTCCCGGGTGTGTCAGGTACGCGAGGGATGAGGATGGTATTCAAGTGCTTCATGAAATCGTTTTCATTTTGGAGCTGATTGGCAAAATAATCTACATTAATGCCCTCCAAGGGCGGAGTCGCCTTAATGTGACTACCCTGTAAAAAAAAGGAAGATCAAAATGATGAGAATCTCAAAGGTGCAAACTGCAAGCACACATGAAAGCATCAAAAGGGCCTATCAATCATCGTGAATGCATGAAAGCTCAGGTGTGAGCTCAATAGTTGGATCAGATTGCTCGTCAACTAACATTTCAATGCCGAACAGTCACTTTAATAACGAATCGTCATTGGTTTGTTGCAACTGGTCAGGATAACCAAAACAAATAGGATTGTACTTACCTGACGAAGTTTCCAATTGGCATGGACAGCAACAATACCGAGCAACAGGCTCACCATAAGGGATGAAGCGTGTCTAAGCATGGTGATTTTGAGGCGCACTACCAGGTCCTAGGAGGATGAGTTTAGGTATCGGTGGTATCAGAAATAAAACAACGGATGCAACAGTTTGAATGCCAATCCGTACGTAGCCAAGCAAAGCGAAAGATGAGCGGAAACTGAAGGAACACGGACTTTGCAACCCAAACGATTGGGGAGGACCTCACTAACGTCCTTCTCGGCTTTATGTACAGTTTATAGGCAAGCGAGCGAGCGAGCGAGCGAGCGAGAGAGAGAGTGTGTGAGTATGCGATATCCAGAACAGCAGGTCTTTACCTACATACTGTATATAATACATTCAGGCAGAGAATTGGATTCGAGAGAGAGCGAATGTCCCTTCCTTCTCAGAGGCCCTTAGTGGGATGGACCGACCGGGCACCGCACGGGCAAGGAGAAAAGCACACGCTATGAGCATTGGGGGGTCATGATTATTGCAGCGGGTCACTCCTGGTCGGTGCGGTGCGGTGAGAGTCCTCTGCCCTGAACGGGGCCCTCGGCGGCCTTCTCCATGCCTTCAAATCGACCCTGGTACATACATACATATATACATACACCCCCACATACATACACGTACACACGGTGCACTGGATGGAGGAACCTAAGGACGAATTGGCTAACAGTTGGTTGTGACGTTCCTCTTCGCTTTTGAATCTGCGTGCGTGTTGGCTCACTCTTATCCTCCCGTAGTCCGATCAAAAAAGTGTCAGGCACACGTAGCCTCACTGTCGTATATGCTGAGGTTGGACCCAAAGGTAGGCTGAGTGGGCCCGATCTGAAACGAGAGCCTTTCGAATGAAAATGGAATTTGGCGATCATCGGTAGAATGGCAATTCATTTTCAGCCGAATTCATGTGACTTCGTTCTAGACCTTTGAATCGAATCCGACAGGGTCTCCGAATCCGATCCGAAGTGATCTTTTGTGATCCGAATGCGAGAAGTTTTTCCCAATCCGACCGAATTCAAATCCGAAATTTTCTGCTAAATCCGAATCCGAGAGATCTGCCCAATCCGAACGAATCCGAATCCGAAATTTTCTGCTAAATCCGAATCCGAGAGATCTGCCCAATCTGAACGAATCCGAATCCGAAATTTTTCTCGAATCCGAATCTGAATCCGAATCAGAGATATATTTGCTTAAACTGACTATTATCCGACTTTTTTTGCAAAATCCGATCCAAATCTTATTTGTTTACCCAATTGACTTTAAAAAAACTCTTAACTTCAATTTTATGAGCTTTTTTTGACACTTTTCTTTTTGCCATAATGTCATTTTTTTGTAATACTAATAGAATAGCATGACTTGTCTTTATGTCATATGCTTTAATTGTAGTACTATTGAATGTAATTCCATTATCAAAATGGTGCAAAAAAATGAACGAGTATACATTACACTTGATCTTGGTGAAGAAGCGAAATCTTTAACTATAGTATCGTTTTTTCTTCTTCTTTTTATTATCGTTATTGGGGTGAATGTCATTAATCATAATATAGGTTTTGTCGGTCATTCTTATTTGTTACACGGGTCCGTAGGACGAACGATGAAGTTGGACTGACAAAAGTTTTTAAACAAATCAATTCAAAGTGTGAGTGAAAAAAAGGAAGCACCAAAAGTATAAAGCAGCTTTTCCTGTCTAAAACGTTGTGTTTTATGTATATTAATGAGCAGAAATATTGCATTTTATAACAAAATTCACAGAGGAACAATTTCTTTTCAGACTAAATGACCTGGAATCTTAATAAAGTTATGTGATAAGCCCGCCTTTGGCTCAAAAGTACAAGAGACTTCCCAAAGCTATGCCCTAACGTCATCAAATGGGTTCCTGCCAAACGAATCAATATGTTCTAATGTGAACAAGCTGTATTCATCGCCTTTAGTCTCCAGAAGAATACCTCATATTTTACACTTATGACCACGTTTGAGTGAAGATGGTATTTATTGCCCTTGATAATTGAATGTGAAGACAAGCAGCTGCTGTCATTGCATGGAGTACTATAGAGACGGGTAAAGTCCAGGATCGGATTTCAGCTGCGTGAGCTAGCCACGCTGCGCCACAATCGCGGCAAGAACTACCATGATTTTAGCTCTTCCAGTGCTTCCAAATCTTCATTGACAAGATTGTTCGCGATCGTAGGACATCGTTCGACAATTATTTTAAACAATTTCAGTCCAACATGCATTTGCTAAAAGTTGACGGTACATGGAAAGTGACAAAAATTTGCAAAAGATACAAAAAAAATATTTGGTACCAGCATTTTGTCATAAGTAAGATGTGTGGTGACACTTACTTCATGATAGAACCAGAGGGCGCCCTAGTATGAAATCTCAAAGCTTTACATTTCTCAATTATGGGAATGTTCTTGGAGTACGTCAGTAGTGGAGTGGAAAGCTCGGTCGAAGATCCACTCCACTCCACTACTACCGTGCTCCATGGAATGTTTAGGCAAGCTCTGGCAGGTTCGTTTGTTTGCTGGTACCAGTGTCAGTGATGCAAGTTTGGAGCTTCAAACACGTTTTCGAGAAGCTGACCCTTCATTCACAATGCTTTATGAGAAAAGGTCAGCTTCGTTTAACTAGTTTTATTTTGCAGCGCTGGCATTGGCAGGCAAGTTTGTTTGCTGGTGCCGGTGCTAGCCTAAATGTCCGAATAGACTACTGATGTGATCAATCTGCCTGCGCCTCAAAGTTTTAAACCAGCACTGCCAAGTTTGATCCAAACTGGATTCTTTTAGGTCAAGAGAACGTACATTTTCTGACCCCAAAAAATCCAGATTGGATCAAAAAAGAGGGCTTGTCAGAGAAAAGTCACCCCAACCAAGCCGCTTGAGACTATGCTTTGAACACATTTTGGTAGTTGGGCAGCAGGGTGTCAGGCTGATCGACTTCTCTTGCGTTAGAGTTTCAACCAAAGCAGACAAACAAGCCATCAACTCACTGGCTCCCTGAATTCGGAACTTGATTTTGAGAATCACGTAACTAAATGTGTTCAAAGCCGATCCCTATCGCACACACCAGGCAGCCGCAAGGGAGCCAAAAAATTCTCAGAAATCTCTTCAGTGTCGTTTCTCTGACTAGCCCTCAAGATCAAACTAGGCAGTACTGGTTTGAAAGTTTGAGGCACAAGCAGATTGATCACATCAATATTGTAGACAGATGCCCAGCCAACCTGCACCATATGTAAATCAAATTTGTCATTTCTTTCAATTTGAAGGCTTTTTAAAGCAAATAGTATTCTGATATTGAGCCAAGATACTAATACAGTGACATAACTGCACCAAATAATGATTTTTGACTCTTTGAATTTTGTAACAAAACTTATTTGATTACCGAAAAGTCAATTGAATCATGATGTGGCTTGGCTGTGATCATAGGTCACAGGAATGTGAAAAATTGGGAAATATTATGTAACACTCCCAATTATACAGATAATCAATTTCCTGACCCCACTCTACTTGACAAAATTGTTATAAATGAATTATTTTAGTCCAACCTTATATTCAATTGAGGAGCCTTTAACCATGGTGACAGGTAAGCTAAACAGCATTGCAAATGCAACATTTCAAAGCCAAGAAAGCCAAGCAAAATATAATCCAACAAAATAGCCATTTTTATTGTTATCAAACACAGCGTTCGACACAATCTTGAGGTTTTCTGCAGTTCACTAAATTATCTGTACGGGTTGCTGGATTTGGCCCACCTCGGTAGTAGGGCTCTTAAGATTGGCCTACTTTTGTAGGAAGTCATTGTAAAACGATCTTTCATTAACAGAAAAGCACAAAGTAGCAAAAAACATTTCTTAATAATCGTTTGAAATCAATTCAAAAAGTCTTTAAAGGGTTAAAAACATACAAATTATTTTCTGATTGCATATTCAAATAGGTTTGGAATTAGTTTTTTTGGGGGGGTCACTTTTGTCGTAAAAAACCTTAAAGCATAGTGTCATTTTCATGGACAAACCATTAGATTATGAATTCTGAGACAAAGGGCATGGGTTATCATGATAGTTATTACTTGACCTCGTAAAGCTTAACTGGGTACTCATGACTGTCTACAATAAAATTTGGGCACAACACCTAATTGGTGCCCAGCAAATTGAACAAATAAAACCAAACCATCCCTATGAAATTAACGCTTTTTGTTATCACCTCACTTTTTTGAATGATCTTATAATGGTTTTACTGTTTTCATCAACAAACTAGATTTAGTTAACCTTTAGATTGTTCAAATAATAACAATTTCTTGAGGCAATGCCAAAAATACTTTTGAAACTTCATTGTAAAGCCATTGATCATAAACCAACCAGCCCTACTGCAGAACATTGATATTCAATACTTTGCCCTCAAAAAGGTCCTGCGTTCCCTGACAATTCATACTAGTGAACATTTTAGAGTTTACGTTTCATTTCATGTGCCTTTTTTATGAATGCAATGACATCCTTTGAATTGATAACGAAAATGAAGTATCTAATGAGGTACGGTAAAGTTATAAGCTACTAATTTTCTTACAGAAGGTTAATACAGATTATAAAGAAAAAAGGACTTTCCTTCAATGATGAAAATAGGAGCAGAAAAAAGGCTTTTGCACTCCTAACATGAAGAAAACAGGATCAGAAAGTTCAACAAAAATATGAAAGAGAAAGAAGAGACAGATGAGACCTGTATTTTTACTCTTTTCCGTCAACTAGAAAAGAAAAACTGCTCCAACGTTGTAAGCACTCTTACTGCTGGTCACTCAATAGCTTCACAAGGTAAACAAATTTTGCTGTAGACAGACAGATGAGTACCCCTAAATTATTTCTACTGACATTGGGGCCAAACTTGTTTCAAACTTTGATTGCTCACAATTTTTGTCATTGTTTGTTTTGGATTTCGTCTCATGAAGGACATATAGAGCTTGTCAAGTGAACGCGTTCATAAAGAACTGACGTTATTCCATGGAGTAAAATCAAAGACAATATGCCCAGCCAAACCGCATTGTGCATGCATTGACTTTTGACAGATGTTTCAATTTACCTGCTTGTCTAAGCAAATAGTATTAGGGCATTCAGCCAATTTGATAGTGCGTTCACCGAATTGCATCAAACATGTTCATTTTGAAATACAACTCACTCAAAGTCACTAGATTATTGAAAATTCAATGGGCGGATGGTGCGAGTTGACTTTAATGTTTATCTTTGTTTTCTCTCCCCAAAATGCCGGAAATCAGGGTGCCGGATCATATTTTTCCTTAAATTTCCTTCACTTGACATGCCCTATTGAAAATATATAGGACATAATAAATAGACCTTTTCCCACATTTTTTACAAAATTAGGTTTTTGGGAGCAAAGAAAATTTGCACAATCTGATTTAATGCAATGCTTCTCTTTTCTCTTTACCAGAATGTTTAGGTACAAATGTACATGTGAGCATTAGCTTCACCAAAGATAAGTTTGAAAGCCCTGGATTATACCATAAAAAGATAAAATCAATTTGTTATGCAGTTCTAACCAGGATCTGTAGGACTGATGATTTCCATTCATTTTCGACTTGCTGCCAACACCCAAACCAAACTTGATTCCAACCATTCCGTCACATTTTTTGGAGAATGAGATGTCTGACGAGTATTCCGCTCAAATTTTAACGAAGGATGGCTCATTTGCATGAAATATTAGTCTCTGACCACCACCTAGTTTGCAATTGCAAGGAATTTTACAAAGACCTATCAACCCAATGTATTTTCCCAAATTGTGAAGAGCATCTTCGTCAATACCATTACTTTTGTGATCAAGTAGATGTCCAAAAGTCACACTAAACTTATTGCTAAAATAATAATAATAAATTACAAATTCTTAACGTTCAATTATCTAGTCACTCACGACGCAAAACTCTTAAATTTAACCCAACACAAAGTATGCCAATGGGTTATTTAAGAGGCTTTTAGGTTTTGTAAAGCACTAGCTTTACAAGGATGAAGGTGAACGTCATGGGTCTTCAAAGCTATGTTCTTTCATTTTACTCTCATTTGCACGTTTTCATCCCTGGTTTGTCATTAGTGGAATATGCAATATCTTCAGGTTCTTGGCCACTGTAATAAATTTCCATCAGGGTTATCGTGGTCTATAAATGCGGATGTGGCTGAAAAATATTTGTCAGAGACGTTGAAGTTAAGATAATTCTCGTTTGTGATGGCAACCGTATGGTTTACTTCTCTCCCGGAATCTTCTAAAGCTACTCCCCAAACGAGATGAGCTTTAGTAGCCCTCATGCCGAAGGCGGGAATTAAAATATTATTGAAGCACCTTGTACAGGTTATTTAGTTATACTTGGTTGTCATAGAGAAAAATGAAGAAATAAAGCCCAACTTTGGAGGCCGAAACAAGCCACGGCTATCGAGAATACCTATTTTGGCTTTTTGTGATCGTAACAATTCCACCCTTTTGAAATGTAATGGGATTACAGTTCCTTTTTCGAAAATAGGAACGACTTTGGTTGCTCCTAATTTCGTTCCTACAGCCCTGTTCAATACCTACCTGGGTTATTTATTAGCCAAGCTATCTATCAACTCTCTTTACCTCTTGATACCTTGGATGTCATATGAACGCACTGGAATACCTTGACAAACGGAGAGTTGACCGTGGGCAATAATTTACGTTTGAAAAAGAAGGATGCCTAGACCTTGCCAGCCCTGTCAGGTCTTTTAGAAGGCGTACGGTGAGTCAGGGGATGAAGTCTTTCCAAACCCGTAGATGTTGATGTTGTTCTTGTTTGGTCTGCTGCCCCGGTGGTTGCTTGGTAGAAAGCCAGTGCCTCCACATGGATGGAAGAAAAAACTGCATAAGAGTGCCGAAAACGCAAGAAAGAGGGCTTCAAAAATTACGTATTACCTTTCGATCAATCCCACAGCGCTGTGGCCTTCATTTTTTTATCAAAATGTGTGTTTAAACTTCACGTAAACTTCATTAAAGTCTTAGTTTTGAACTGATCTTAAACATTATTTTCGGACACACTAACTACTCAACTTTAAGGCACTTCGGCACAGGTCATGTGCATCGGGGACTCTAAAGAGAGTGCTTTAGTGTCCTTGTATACATGTACCCTTTGCTTTGTAAAAGTGATTACGAGCGGAAGTATTCTCTTACAAAAAGATTGAAATTTGATGGGGTTTTCACCTATTCTTATCTTTTAGAAGGACTAAGTACGCTGAATCATGTCTTACTGGTGGACTTGTTGAAAGAGCAAACATTTTCAGGATAACGCGTAAAGCGCAAAGCACTTTCTTCGCCCATATCTACATAAGACGTGAGATTGGCGCACAAATGTAAGATATGGAGACTCTGATGAAATCATACGTTCACAGCGTTCACAGTTAAGGTGAACGTCTGACTTGGAAGAAGCTACCGGATCAACAAGGCCTACGTATTCCCTACGAACGTTAGAGGGAAGCCAATTGAACAATGAAGGAGCCCGAGAAAGAAGAGATGTGGACTTCATTGTTCGAACTAGCCTGGATTCTCGAGGGTTTGAAGGGGCTCTCAAAGCGCACGTAAAGCCTCTGCGGTCACCATAATAGACCCTAAAACCTGGGTGGGGACAAAGTTCATGGATGCCTTTGAAGACGTACAGTATCAGATACCTTTTGTACCTTCTGTAAGCACTGTACAGTCCCAACTAGTTTAGTCTCTCCCAATACGAGAGCTCTCTCTTCCTGTGATGTTCTTAGTGAAACACCTTAGAACTTGTTCGACCTTTTGCAAACCTACTGAAATCATTGGAGCCCAAATGTGTGAACCATATTCAAGATGTGGCTGAACAATCGACTTGTATAGAGTTAGCATCGTGATGCTGTCTCTGGACTTAAACGTGCGATATATCCAACCCACGTTTGGGAGGAAGACATGGTTCTGGTATAAGGCGACCAGACCAGACTGTGGAATACTGCACCACTGGAACTTAAACAATCAGAGACTAAAGACGTGTGCAAAAAAACATCAAAGATATTTGTCAGAAACTTTCCAAATTGACGGATTCTAAATTGTACTGATATTTGAATCCAAACAGCCAATTAGGGTTATTGAAATAAATCCCCCTCCTCCTCCTCCACTCATTTGAAAAGCTTTACCCACCTTCGACTGAATTTGCTCAGCGAACTTTCCATTATTTTGGAGCCACTTCTAGAAATATGTACTGTGAACGAGCTTACCACCAAATTGGCTTGCTCTTGGTCATATAAAATTTGAGCCTCTGTGAAATGAAATTCTAACCCGCCATAGATCGGCTAATAGGATACTGCGTTTAGCTTGCGCACTCTATACAATCAAATAATTTGTCTAATTTGGCAACTTTGCCTACTTCTGTTCATCGCTCAACCCCAATCTTGGCTCTGGGATTAATTTTTCAATCATTTTCTTTTCTTGGTGAGTCTTGGGGTTGAAGGGGGAACACCCTTGGCCAGCGAACCCGTCAATCACATTGTCCATTTTTTCCAAAAGGTAGTGACATGTTCTAGCATCAGATTAATTTTCTGTTTGTGGTTGTGATTAGCCACGAATCCCTAGAAATATGAACTATGAACATAGCCCACGTTAAAAGTCTAGTCAAAGTAACCTTTGATCAACTTTTCGAATAAGTTGAATAATTTGGAAACAGGATCTCTTCAATTAAAATCAGGTCACTTTTATAATTTTTTGCTTAAAGTATTTTGTTTCAAAGTTATGTTGTCAAAAGCTTATTTAGCTGATCCAGAGCAGGCGTAAAATACGGAAAAAAACATAATGCCTAACAAACATAATTTTGTACATTTCTCCTGACACTTAAGGGATCACCAAAGTCATTGTTACTTATTTTAACAACGCAAAAATGTCAAAATGGTATAAGCATTAAAGTAGTTGACTAGAAAGTGATGTCACCGTGATTATGACCAAAATTGATCAGTGCACATGAAAAAAGTGAAGATGGTTTTTTAATTTTTTTGTAGCGTTTGTCAATAACTTGGGGCTTATCTCATGAGTTCCCTAAGCATAATTTTTGTGCTCAAACCTGGTCAAATTCATCTATTCAACAAGATCGTGTAGTCGTATTAAGTCCTGATTTGGAATAAAGTGTACGGATTTGGAGATAAGACAGTTTTGCTTCCGTTCGCAGTCCACATGTCTTGAAGTCCATGGCTGGGCACAGCGAGTCTTGCTACCCCTGTAGACGACAAAGATTTCTGCTGTACGGCCAAGGCGGATGAATCCCTAGAAATATGAACTATGAACATAGCCCACGTTAAAAGTCTAGTCAAAGTAACCTTTGATCAACTTTTCGAATAAGTTGAATAATTTGGAAACAGGATCTCTTCAATTAAAATCAGGTCACTT
>NC_081450.1:8291380-8291943 GCF_007210705.1 Tigriopus californicus | reverse complement strand
ATTTGGAGATAAGACAGTTTTGCTTCCGTTCGCAGTCCACATGTCTTGAAGTCCATGGCTAGGCATAACTTTGCAAGTGCTTGCACCTTGATCTTAGTTTTTTGGATTTTGTATGCAAACTGAAGTGCATATATTAGGTTAAAAAGCATATTTAAGTGCATATTTTGACCAATTTTTATGGATGTTTAACAAAATAAAACTGAGGTTTTTCATGCATATTTTGGCCGTCTCTACTTAAGGTTCAATCTAGCTTATTTGGCCAAATTATCTCCAAATCTTGACAAATGATAAGTTCAAGTTTTATTGATTGAAATGTAGGTCCAAGCTTTGGTCATAGAAAGTCTCAAACATGTTAACGCATCTGAGGATGCAATTTCAATCACAAAAAAATAGGCTGTTGAAGCAAACGCTGGTCATTCGATAGATCAAGAATAACGATAAGGAACTGGTTTCAATTGGTCTTGGTACAAAGCAGTTGAGAATCAAACACGTTTTTCCACAAGTCTATCACTACAAAAAGACAATGACAGAGCATATCCAATAGCGTCCAAAAAGAAAAAAAT
>NC_081450.1:8286267-8291344 GCF_007210705.1 Tigriopus californicus | reverse complement strand
GTCTAATTTGGCAACTTTGCCTACTTCTGTTCATCGCTCAACCCCAATCTTGGCTCTGGGATTAATTTTTCAATCATTTTCTTTTCTTGGTGAGTCTTGGGGTTGAAGGGGGAACACCCTTGGCCAGCGAACCCGTCAATCACATTGTCCATTTTTTCCAAAAGGTAGTGACATGTTCTAGCATCAGATTAATTTTCTGTTTGTGGTTGTGATTAGCCACGAATCCCTAGAAATATGAACTATGAACATAGCCCACGTTAAAAGTCTAGTCAAAGTAACCTTTGATCAACTTTTCGAATAAGTTGAATAATTTGGAAACAGGATCTCTTCAATTAAAATCAGGTCACTTTTATAATTTTTTGCTTAAAGTATTTTGTTTCAAAGTTATGTTGTCAAAAGCTTATTTAGCTGATCCAGAGCAGGCGTAAAATACGGAAAAAAACATAATGCCTAACAAACATAATTTTGTACATTTCTCCTGACACTTAAGGGATCACCAAAGTCATTGTTACTTATTTTAACAACGCAAAAATGTCAAAATGGTATAAGCATTAAAGTAGTTGACTAGAAAGTGATGTCACCGTGATTATGACCAAAATTGATCAGTGCACATGAAAAAAGTGAAGATGGTTTTTTAATTTTTTTGTAGCGTTTGTCAATAACTTGGGGCTTATCTCATGAGTTCCCTAAGCATAATTTTTGTGCTCAAACCTGGTCAAATTCATCTATTCAACAAGATCGTGTAGTCGTATGAAGTGCTTATTTGGAATAAAGTGTACGGATTTGGAGATAAGACAGTTTTGCTTCCGTTCGCAGTCCACATGTCTTGAAGTCCATGGCTGGGCACAATTTTGCAAGTTCTTGCCTCTTGATCTTAGTTTTTTTGGATTTTGTATGCAAACTGAAGCGCATATATTAGGTTAAAAAGCATATTTAAGTGCATATTTTGACCATTTTTTATGGATGTTAAATAATATAAAACTGAGGTTTTTTAATGCATATTTTGGCCGTCTCTACTTAAGGTTCAATCTAACTTATTTGGCCAAATTATCTCCAAATCTATTTGACAAATGATTGACAAGTGGTTTTATTGATTGAAAGGTAGGTCCAAGCTTTGGTCATGGAAAATCATCCCAATCACCATGCTTCCATTTCTTATTCTGCTATGCCATTGAAAATTGACATAGCATGAACTAAAACATGTCAAATTTGCCCACTAAGCAGTCCGAATGATGTTTTAGTTCTTTTCCTCAAAAGAGACGACAAGTAAGTCTCAAACATGTCAACGCATCTGAGGATGCAATTTCAATCACAAAATAAGTCTGTTGAAGCAAACGCTTGTCATTCCCCAGATCAAGAATAACGATAAGGAACTGGTTTCAATTGGTCTTGGTACAAAGCAGTTGAGAATCAAACAGGTTTTTCCACAAGTCTATCACTACAAAAAGACAATGACAGAGCATATCCAATAGCGTCTAAAAAGAAAAAAATTATAATTACATGGAATTGAAGAAACCTTGAATGTCTTTTCCATCGCGTTTCCACCAGGCTGCATTCAATCGGATGGATTCAATGCTTTGCTTCACTGATCTTTCGGCGGGATTGCCCTTGGATTCAAAGAACTTGGTGACCTCCTCAGCTTTTTCGTCGGTCTTGAAAGCGTCAGCGGTGGACTTGATCAGTCGGGCCATTAGCGAGCCACCCTTATATCGACCATAGAAGAGGTCAAAGTGGTCCTTGAAGAAGGTCCAGGCCAATTCTCGTCCTTTCACGTTGGATGCCACCGAGCCGATAATAAAGGGGGAATCTTGAGATCGGACTTCGTCGCTGATGGCAAACTCCAAGACTTTTTTCAACACCTCGATATCTTGACTGGCCCCCATGGCTCTCGATATGCGGTCCTTCTCCTCATGGAGATCAGTGTCTCTATACAGGGCAAGCATTTGTTGGTAAGTATCTTCCCCGCCGTGAGCCATGACCGTGCGATAGACGGGCGCCCGTAAATCAGCCAAAATTTCTCCCAATTTCTCCACATGAGCCTGGAATTGTCGTTGGCTCTCTTGAACAGTATTATCGTGTCCATATTGACCCAGTCTGGATATGACCATGCTTCTCAACAATCCTTGAGTGTGATGTTCTTCGGCTTTTGGACCCCATCCGACTTTCTCCACTACATCTTCCATGGTATCGATGACAAACTTCTTGAAATCCGGACGACATGCTTCGTCAGCCAAAAGGACGGAGAGTTTGCCGAAGCACTCGCCCACCGAGCGCCAGACGACGTAACTATCCTCGTTCTTGATATTTCGAATCATTTCCAGGATCAAGGACGTCTTGACCCGGCCGGCTTGAACAAAAGCCATCAAGTCATCCAATAGAGCTAATCGGTTCAATTCAGAGAGCTTCTTGGAAGCGATGTCTGGGCTGAACTTGACCATATAGTTCTCGGGATATTGAACACGATAATAGCCCATGTACTCCGGATTGAGTTTGACCCAAGCATCTTCCGGTGTGTTTTCCAACGTAACTTCCATTTCGAGTTGCTCCAAAAGAACCGACTGGGTCGTGCCCGTGGAGGTTAAAATATCAATGGGCACAAGCCACTTATATCCCTCAGACTGAGAGCCGTCAGCATTGAACTTCTCTTGGGACAAGGTCAACGTGGTGGTGTCACCCTGGCTCACAATCCGCCGCACTACTATCACCGGGAAACCCATTTGGCTCGTCCAGGTGGACATGATCTGACCCACGGGCTTCTGACTTCCCTCGGCCAAACATTCCCACAAGTCTTCAGTTCTGGCATTTCGGTATGAGAACTTCTTGATGTAGTTGTGCAGACTCTTTCGAAAAGCCTCATTTCCAATGAAGTGGTGTAACATGCGAATGACCGAGGCGCCCTAAATGGTGGCAAAGAGACAAACATCAGGACAGGTCAAATGCCAAATGCAAGTGCCCGCAGACGGCTATCGGGCAGACAAAAGTCAGTGTATCACAAGATATCACTGGTTGATTGGTTGGTTAAGTTACCTTATTGTAGGAAATCGAGTCGAAGATCTCATCGACTTCGGCCGGATGACCGACCTCCACTTCAATCGGATGAGAACTAGCCAAGGCGTCCAGCCGAAGGGCCTCGAGCAACGTATCCCCCACGAATTGGGTCCAGATGTCAAAGTGAGGGAAAAGCGCGTGGGTGCAAGTGTTCTCCATGAACGAGGCAAAGCCTTCGTTCAGCCAGAGGTGGGTCCACCACTCCATGGTGACGAGATTGCCAAACCATTGATGGGCCATCTCGTGACACACCACGATAGCAATGAACTGCTTGCTGGCAGTGGATGTGTTCTGTGCGTCCACCAAGATGCAACTCTCGCGGTACGTGACCAAACCCCAATTCTCCATGGCGCCGCACTCGAAATCGGCCAAGGCGATGCAATCATACTTAGGCAACGGATACGGCACGTCAAAGAACTGGGTGTAGAATTCCAGCGCTCGAACACTGGTCTCCATGGCAAATCGACCCTGCTCAACTTTCCCGATGGGCGTGAACGAACGCACCAGGATGTCGTCTTGGGTGTGTCCATCCACCGACTCAAATTCGCCCACCACCAAAGCGAGCAGGTAAGTGCTCATGATGGGTGAGGGCCCGAACAAGACCAGTCGGTCATTGGGTCCGACCTGATCCGCCGCCGCCGTGTCCAACACGGGATCGGTCAGGTCGGGCGCTTCGGGCATGTTGGAGTGCACGGTCCGATCTCGCGGGGCAATGACCGATAAGCTGAACGAGCTTTTCAGGGCCGGCTCATCCCAACACGGGAAGCACCGGCGAGCTTCAGTGGACTCGAACTGAGTGGCTGCGGCAAAGCGGGTCTGGCCGTCGGGCGTGGTGTAGCGACTGCGGTAAAAGCCGCGCATTCGGTCATTGAGCACCCCTTGATACACGCAATGGATGCGGGCCAGCCCTACGGGTAAAGGCCGCGCCAATTGGACGCGCAGCGTTTCGGCGAATTCATCGAGTTGCACGCCCTCCGGGCCAAAAGACTGGGCCGGCCAATCGGGTTGAGCCGTGGATTCGGCCGTCAGTCGTTGGACGGTCAATTCGGCCGCATTGCACACGATCTCGGAGGTCTCTCGAAGCACCTCCACTTCCACGTTCATCCAGCCTTGGAAGGTCAAGGCCACCAAATCCGGCTTTAGTCGCACATTGTAATGGAGCGGGCGCAGATGAGCGGGCAAGCGGGCAAAGGCCATTGAGGCCACGGCCGAGCCGGTCATTACCCGTTGCTATGAACGTTGGTCGCGGAAGCTGAGAGTAGGTGCCTATCAATCAACCCAGGACGGACACTGGCCGATCACGCGACTGGAAACGGGCGTTTCAACTGAACGTGGGTGTGTCAGGGTGTGTCTGATAAAGTGCTCCTCGGACTTGGGTGAAAACAAACGTCAGCAAATCAACACTTTTTCAGCAGTGTTGCTCTGACCATGTAAAACAGGCGAACTCAAAGTCAGAGTCAATCGAGAACATGTTGAGTCATCATGAGTAAAAGAGTATGTTCTTATTATCTCAAAATGTCACCAAATGTTATGTATTTCTCTTGCCAAAGTGCCAAATAGTATAGTTCACAGTTTGCAGGTTGAAAGAACATCAAAACTAGAGCTCTATAGTAGAAGAATGCGACGATGAAAGGCGCAACCTTTCACCTCCAAGAACACATTTTCACTCCCAAAAAATATGTGAAGACCAATTTTCGACCGTTAGACGTTATATAGACTGTATATTATCCGTTCTATGGCAAAAACAATTCTAATGTCATATATTTTTCAATAAAAAAAATTTGGTTTCGCCTATAAATGGCCTCTGACAAACCCCCATCGAGGCACGCCTCATCCGGACACAAGCCTATCACGACAGGCCTCTATCCAAACGTTTCCTTGTTCCAACACGCCTTGTTTTTACACACTTACAGCTCAACACGCCACCATTCAGACATGCCCCTTTCCCGCCTCAGGGACCAGGCCTGATCCCACAACCAACAAGTAAAAATTATGGCATTCGCCAAAATGAGCGACATTTGGACAAAAG
>NC_081450.1:8278684-8286231 GCF_007210705.1 Tigriopus californicus | reverse complement strand
GCATTCGCCAAAATGAGCGACTTTTGACAAACGAAATAGGTGAATTGATATGAGATGGAGAATATCAACCATAGGGCATGTTAAGTGAGGGAAATTCCAGAAAAAATGTAGTGCGGCATCCCTGATATTGAGCATTTTGAGGAAGACCATAGAAAACCAAGTAACTAGAATATCTTAGCTCAAGAGGAGCTTTACAGCTTTACATGTTTTCACGGCAACTGACGCTGGGTGGCAAGGGTCAAAGACGTTTCGTGAAATCTCGCTTTTGGTAACTCGAGTTATTCCCATGAAACATTCGTTTTTCTTGTTTTTTTTTTTTATATACTTCTTTATCTTACAATATCTTACAAATATACACAAAGAAAGAGCGGTAGAATAATGAAAAAAACATGCTTTTTAGGGGCATAACCCACATAACATGTGTGCACACACACAACAAAAAGGATTTGGACAATAGCAGAGCACATAACAAATTCTATTGATTACCCTTGTTTAGCAACGAATCTTGAAAGTGCAACAAAATTGAAAGGAGCGACTGTGCAGTAATGTGCATCAACAATGACGCTGCAACGTGGCTTTGCTTCAATGCTTGGTTTGTTTCTGGCAATCTGACTAACTATGAACAAAAAATCCCCATTTTGTGGTTTTCTTGAGCTAATGGGCCCCCTAGTTTAGCAACGAATCTGTTAAGCTTTCTCAAGTTCTCGTACTTGCCAAGCTTTGCTTGTAAATACGTACAGGGTGTAAAGAAAATAAGGGCCTCCCTTCGTGCCTTCTGAAAATCCTCCCTCCGCCCTCAAAGAATTGCTGGATCATATTGAGTCACACCGTTTCATTAGAAGGTACTATTACAAACCCTATCATCATCCCATGAAAGATCATATTTTAGTCTGAAGTAGATTGGTGACCCTCTAATGATTAGCCTCTTAAGACTGACTCTTAAAATCCCAGATTTCCGCCCTCGGTCAGGTCTGTTTTGAAGGATTTTGCATTTCTTGAATGAAGTTTTCCGTTAACCAATGGTTCGAGCATGGACACCAAAAGGCTCGCGCACTTCCTTCGGCCTTTAGCGTTGGTTCTGACCCCAAGATTGCGCTCAGTTGAATTTTCAAACATTGTTTTTGGTGGCCAACATTGGGCGCCTTGCCAACCGCCTTTAGTCTCAAGTTAGATCATTTGTGATATGGCATTATGTTTTCAACAGTTCCTCTTAACGAAAGCCTAAGTTTTGATGCCCAAAAAAATTTTGAGCGAGAAGAAACCTTGTCAGAAAGATCTTATGAGGCCCTTAATTTCTTTACACCCTGTAGACCTTAGGTGTCTGTGATGACATGCTACTTGCCCTTTTCCCATCAGTAATTACAGCCAACCTGTAGCGGGCATTTTTGCCATTTAATTCAGTTTCCCAGGGGTTGTTGGGGCAAACAGTATTCTGATATTTTTCCAAAAGTTTAGTGCAGGGACAGAAATGGACAACAAATGACACATATTTGACCGATGCCAAACACGTTTCACTAGGAACATCACATGAATATTATTTTTTTTTGCGGACTTCCTTACCGCTACCGGGATTGGAATCCTAGCAGTTCAAGACGAGAAGATTATTCATTTTACTTGACTTTTATTTACATATATTATTTGATCGACCAACGAATTGGAGTTGGCTGATCTGGCTAATCCTTGAATATAAGGTTGATCCGGAATTTTAGTCAAAAACTTGTCCAAGTCTGACTTAAATCTTGCTACTGGATCAACCCCTACATAAACCCTACGAATATTTGAGGGCAGCAAATTGAACAATGAAGGAGCCCGAGAAAGAAGAGAGTTGGACTTCATTGTTTTAACTAGCCTGGATTCTCGAGGGCTTGAAGGTGCTCTCAAAACGCACATTAAGCCTCTACGGTCACTACAATTGACCCTAAATCCTGGGTTGGGACAAAGCTCATGAATGCTTTTGAAAACGTACAATATCAGATACCTTTCGTACCTTCTCTGAGTACTGTACAATCCCAACCTTTCTAACCTCTCCCAATACGAGAGCTCTCTCATATCTTCAATGTTCCTAGTAAAACATCTTTGGACCTGCTCGAGCTTTTGCAAACCTGCTGAACTAATTGGAGCCCAAATGGGAGAGGCATATTCAAGATGCGGCTGAACAATCGACTTGTACAGAGTTAGCATCGTGACACTATCTCTGGACTTAAACGTGCGATATATCCAACCACATGTTTGAAAAGCCTTACCAACTTTCAACTGGATATGCTCATCGAACTTTCCATTATCTTGGAGGACTACACCTAAATCCTTCATGGATGAGACCTGCTCAATGTCCTTACCTTCATCATCTAATAGTGGAGTGTCTAATGGCGTCGACCCAAAGGTCATTGAACGGAATTTCATTCCATTCAAGGCCATGTTACTCGCAGCAACCCAGGAATAAATTTGGTCTAGGACCTTTGCCAGACAACCAGAATCCTGACCATTCCTACCAACTACCAATTTTGTATCATCAGCATAAGAAGAGATACTGACATTACTACTACCAAGCTTCTGAAGCGGAGCAATGAAGATGATGAAAAGGAGAGGACCCAAAATGGAGCCCTGAGGGACACCCGACTTGACATCATGTATGTCACTAAGGGATCCCTCAACCTTAACTAATTGTTTCCTACCACAAATGAAACTTCTTAGCCAATTGAGAACCTTGCCTTGGATCCCAATCTCATGGAGCCTGTTAACTAAAAGGCCATGATCTACCTTGTCAAAGGCCTTGGCAAAGTCGAGATAAACTACATCGACTGATTCATGGCTCTCCAGTCCCTCAATAACCTGCTCTATATGTTCAATCAGTTGGGTAACCGTGCTAAAATGTGCTCGGAACCCATGCTGGCTAGGAGGAAGGACTTCATGAATATCAAGAAATTCAACAAGTTTGAACTTCATGATCTTCTCAAACACCTTCGCAATATTCGAAGTGAGAGAAATTGGCCTGTAGTTACTGGGGAGTGACTTATCTCCCCCTTTGAAAATTGGAACAACATGAGCTACCTTCAGAGAAGAGGGGAACTTGCCCTGGTCCAAGATGCAACGCATCAAGTACGAGAAAACAGGAGCAAGAACCTGTGAGCATCTCATCAGAAACTGAGATGTCACTCCATCAGGGCCAGGGGAGCTCGAGAGTCTCAAGTCCCTGATGGCCTCTAAAGCATCCTGATCTGTGACTACAAGATCATCTAAATGCTCAGCTTGACAAGCCTTGCCAGTCCCAACAAACTCATCAATAGAGCAATGGACTGTTGCTCCTAAACTCAGTGGAGTTGAAAACACACTAGAGAACTGATCTCCAAGTATGTTGGCCATAGTCCCTACATTGTCTATGGCTTCCCCATCGACCTCAAAAGGCCCTACAGGGTGTTTGATCTTTCTCTTAGAGTTTGCATAAGAGAAAAACGCCTTCGGATTCGACCTCACCTCTTGAACAACTCTACTTTCCTTGTTCAACTGATCTGTCTCAATGGAGGCCTTAATTCTACCTTGGATTAAATCCAACTTTCTTTGAAGGCTAGCCACAACTACTGGATTCAAAGTGCTCTGGAGCCTTTTTGCTAGTTTGCAACTCTTTTTGAACAAATTCTTCCTATACTTCGGAATTTTAGAATGTGCCCCGCCCTGTGAAACACATTCAGAGATTGCTAGACTAGAACAGACGTCCTCAAAAACTAGAATCATTTTGTCTAAGGCTACATCTATGGACGATTCCTTTTTCAGCATTGAAATAAGATCAAGCTCCCCTAACCTTTCTATAATCAACGGCCAATGTTCATCTTTGAACTTGAACTTAGCCAGACCGACCTTTTTGGCCGGTCTTACTCTAGAGCACGCCGGCTTTTGAGTAATGGTCGACCCTATCCCGAGAACATGATGATCTGACAGATTACTAGGTGTCACATGGACATACTGGATCAGATCAGGGTCATTGGAACAGAACAAGTCAAGAACGCTATTCGCTCTGGTGGCTACACCAACATGCTGAGAGAGATTGCGCAAGATCGCAAATTCCTCCAGCTTTTCGAACGACTGAGACGTCGATTTCGAAATGGGAATATACCCATCTGGACTAGCCTCCCACTCTACAACGCTAGCCGGAAAATTGAAGTCCCCTACAAATAAAACCTTTGAGCAAATTGACTGGTCCAACTCATTTCCAATGAATTTGAGAGCTGACAAGAACGAGCTTACTGAACAAGAGGGGGGCCTATATATTGTTACAATGGACAAATCAAGACCTTGGAAGTGACAAACTAAGACCTCTACTTCTCCATTAGACATTTTTACATGACTAGTATGCAGGTCATTTCTAATATATAGACATACGCCCCCATGCGGAAAAATGGGATTGTCAGGGCGTACTCTATTGCATCGAACTAAATTAAAACCAGCCATTGCTACCTCTTCATCTAAGACCCCTGGTCGTAGCCAAGTTTCTGTCATGGAAATGAGCGAGATCTGCCTATCTAAAGCAAGTTGCTCAAGAACCTTGATCTTCGTGCTGTCTTTTTTGGAAATAAGACAATGCACATTCAAATAAATCCCTTTTAAGGGCAGACAGCCCTTCGATGGACTAGAGTTATCAAATCTTTGACTAGGCTCTCCGCCCACCAATTTCAATCATAAAAGCCAGATCTTGATGGGCTTCAAGAACGGCCGTCAAGTCAATGTCGTTATAACAACTTCCACAAAAACTGAAATCGACGATATCTTTAAGTACTGCATGAGGGTTGCAACCACCCAACTACATTTCCGCCATCACTTAGAAACCGACGAACTGTTCTGGACGCTTCATCGCGCTCATCTTCTATTGCCTTCACCTACGGCGACCCGACTCTGCTCCATTCAACCTTAAGGCCGCCAATGACCCTCCTTGAAATTGAAATTTCTCTGGCCATGCCTCGGTGGTGCCTTGATATGCTAATAATGCAGGAATGTCAATCGTGTGCGAAGCTGTGCCCCTCATCACTAACTGCTGACCTAGTGCTGGGATCCTGACTGTTTCAGAGGCAATGTCCGGACAAAACCTACTCTTCCTGGTCAAGAAGATGTCATCGCCCTTGGACCAATATTCCTTTGAAATATTAACGGTCGTGCACCTGTATCTCTGGCCACGAGACTCCCATTCTACTCAATAATAAATGTGGCCTATCATCTCTTCTGCCACCACCTCGATTTCTATCACCGGCCGTGTCCAATGGCTTGGGTACTGGTCTTTATTTGGTCCCAAAAAGTGAACTGATTTTAGTCGATGCCATCTGTAATTTTACCTGTATGCTAATATGAATATCATCTTAATTCCGTTTTACGCTCTCGCTATTTTTGTATGTACGTTTCTGACAAGAGCTTTGAACTAATATATACGGTTCTCACATCTCGGCCAGTACTCTAATATTACAGTTTTTTTATATTTAAGGAGAATTGGTGAAAACATATTCAAGATTATTATGAATCAGAAAATCGGTTGGGTTTTTGTTTCAACAAAGTTGGTTTATGATATATGATTCATAGTTAAAACGAATTTCGAAAACTTTAAAAAAAAACGAAATATTGTTAAGAGTGAACCATCATGTTGGTTATGGTCGTTATAGAAAGAGGTAAAACATGCCTTGAAGTAGCCATCATTTTTAGCTAACATATGGACGCACAGAAGAAGGCAAAATAAAGGACCTGGTTGACCCACCTACTCTACCGACCGCAATAGCCAAGATTTTCATCATTTATCTCTCCTCCTACTATTAATATAGATATGGCCTCGCCCATAATGCCCTGTGTGATATTGGCCCCTCCACGTCAATGTGCTTCAGCTCTTCTTGTCGTTTAAATAACTACGAAATGTAAGCAGCCTATCTAGCCGTTTTGATGTGACTTCTCGAGAACTGTTTGGCAAAATATATTGGATGCGAGGTTCACGTGTAGACAGGTCAGAGAAGAACTCTTTGTCTAATACCAAATATGTCCCAAATTGTTAGGCAAACTTTCAGACAAAATGTTTCTCGTGTAGACGCACAATAAGTCATTGCAAAATAATACCCTTGCATTCAAAACTTCAGTCTTGAGCGTTAGTGAACATGTGAAAAGGCAAACCAGAGGCGAGTTTTTTTAAAAGCTCGTACCTCCGAGTTAAGGCTCGGACGTTACTGGAACTCGCAAGCCTGTAGAGTTGAAATTTACGAAGGTATGATGCCAAATAATAGAAAACTATTGCTTTTTAAAGGTACAGCAACTCAATACTTTATCGACAAACAGGTCATATATAGACGAACATCTCAGGCCAAATGATTTTCGTTGTAAGCACCATATCATTAAATCCAGCCAGGAACTAACCGTGTTGAGCTCTGTATTTAGAACCGGAAAAAGGAAAGAAATTTGCGGAAGAAAAAAAAATAGTTTTCATGCATCCTTTTAACCCTTCGTTTGTTGCTCTGCTCCTTTTTATTCTGATTGTCAGAAAAGGTGACTGACAATCATAAAAAACATCTTTTGAAAGGGGATTCAATCTTGCTCTAACCCAAAATAAGCAGCTGCTTGGAAAACTTGAGCGCACTACATATTTCTAGAAAAACCAAACCTGACTTGGTTTTTTGATTCGACTCAACCAAATCCAAATCGCAGGGGTGTAATCCCAAGTTAAATAGTTGCTTCAGGGATCCCATAGCCAACTATCAACGAGTATGGCGGTTGCCAAAATGAGCGAAATTTGAACAAAATACGCGAGTGAAGTGATATCAGATGAAGATACTCAACAATTTTGGTGGCAACGGCCTCCACAACCATTCGAGCACAGGTTCTGTTTTGGGATTGAACCTCATCCAAGCCTCTATGGGTCCTAAAAGAAGGAAACCTATTGCGGTTATGGATTTTATGGAGATAAAATCAACCATTTGAGGTGCTGAAATACTTCAGTCAGGCAAAACCAAATAAAAACCTACGGAAACATATTGTGCAACCGGATTGAGTGGTAAAATTTGTGAAAGTCAGTTAAATATAGCTTTTAAGCCATGTTTCACGATTTAAGCCCTTCCCTATTGATGTATAGGGGATGTCAAGTAAAGGAAATTCAAGGAAAAATGTGGTCCGGCCCCCTGATTTTGGGCATTTTGGGGAGAGAGAACTAAGACAAACATCACAGTCAACTCGCACCATTCGCCCATTGAATTTTCAATAATTCAGTGATTTTGAGCGAGTTGTGGTACACAACCCTACTAAATGAGCATGTTTGGTGTTAATCAGTGAACGCACTATCAAATTGGCACAATACCATTAAGCTAATTGCCTAGACAAGCATGTAAAACGGAAAAAATTTCAAAACCCAATGCATGCACAGTGCGGTTTGGCTGGGCATGTTGTCTTTGATTTTACTCCATGGAATAGCGCCAGTTGGCCATGAAAGCATTCACTTGACAAGCCCTATTACGCCGACAGAAGNGTATATGGTGCCAGCGGGCTAGCCGCAAAACCCCAAAATAACAAACTCCCGCATCGCCATCGATTGATTA
>NC_081450.1:8278575-8278652 GCF_007210705.1 Tigriopus californicus | reverse complement strand
TAAGGGCCATTGCTTGCAACGTCAGACAGCCGAAAGAAAACGGGAAGAGGCGTGGTAGATTGCAGAACGCAAATTAT
>NC_081450.1:8277465-8278539 GCF_007210705.1 Tigriopus californicus | reverse complement strand
CAACATCCTATGCATTTCGAAAGTCAATAAGGGCCCTTACTTGCAACGTCAGACAGCCGAAAGAAAACGGGAAGAGGCGCGGTAGATTGCTAAATAAACTACTAGTGCCTTGCATTGAACGCAATTTCTTTTCCGGACATTATGTGAACTGGATCACTAGCTAAACATAACATTCTAATATAATTAGCCAAAAACAACACAAACAAATATAATTCAATGTAAAGGAGTCGGCCCAATCGACCCTTTATTTGGTAGAGGCCGAGTGGCAAAGCGCAATCTGAAGTGCAGAATGTAAAACATATTTCGTGAAGCGTAAGAGGGCTATGCTCTGTTAGTTCAGTGGTCTATGGGAGATATTAAAAAAGTTGGGACTGTACAGTGTTCAGAGAAGGTGCGAAAGGTGTATCTGATACTGTACGTTTTCAAAAGCATTCATGAACTTTGTCCCCACCCAGGTTTTTGGTTCAATTCTAGTGACCATAGAGGCCTAATGTCCGTTTTGAGAGCACCTCCAAGCCCTCATGAAACCAGGCTAGTTCGAACAATGGAAAGTCCACTTCCGTTTTTGGGGGGGGGCTCCTCATTGTACAATTTGCTTCCTTCTATTATTGGTTGGGAATATGTAGGCATTGTTGATCTGGCAGCATGTTAAAGTCAGACTTGGACAAATTTTCAAGTAGAGTTCCAGATAAACCCCACATTCAAGGACTACCTCGGTGTGCCAACTCAAATTCGTTGTAGACAAAATATACTATAAAGATTTAAAGGTAATAAATAGACGATGTGTCGGACCCTAAAGTTCCGGCACCATGATATGTCGGATCATGGTGGTTAACTAGATGGGTTAATTTTAGAGAGTTCCCAACTATATATGTCACGGTCAATGTAACAACTAATGGGTGACAGCTGAAAGGCTGTAAGGGTATGGCATCAGATTTTTCAATCGGCTGAAGTTGCACTGTACACTGGTTGCTGATTCAGCTGCAGTAACAACCACAACAAACTCGATTTTTCATCTTCTACCTTCCTTCTTTTCTAATTTAATGGTGCAGGTCGGTTGTACTGTCTTCTTAT
>NC_081450.1:8210800-8277424 GCF_007210705.1 Tigriopus californicus | reverse complement strand
GATGTTTCAAAAATATTACCAAGTTTCCAAATCTCTTCATTGACCTAACAAATTAGCAAATTTCTTTATGATGAGTGAATTTGATCACAGCAATAGAAATCAAGTTAGGGGCGGCCCAAACTTGCATATAAATATGGTCCTTATTGAATCACCTGAATTTGCACAAAAAAATGCAAATAAACTTGTCAAAACGAAGCCACCGTTGGATTGTACGGGCGATTTTTCCCTGTCATATCAACCAATAATTGATGAAAAAGCAAAGTTCTGCCATGAAGTTATTCCGAGGCCAGAATTTGAATCCACTAACTACGCTTGGAGAGAAAATTCTGGCATTGTCGCCCGTTAAACTGATCGACTAGACCAGAATTGTGTACCTCTATAACTTCAATATTGCATCATAAAAATACCCCTGAGTTCAGCAAACAACATACACAACAACTCTTTTTTTTATGGCAGAAAAAAATCAACAAATTAAGGTTGCGTGGTTTTGGGCCATCAACGTCTGGCTCGGCAAGCCCGCTGCCCAACGCCAAGTGAGTATATGGTGCCAGCGGGCTAGCCGCAAAACCCCAAAATAACAAACTCCCGCATCGTAATCGATTGATTAACTAACATCGGATTGATATAGGCGAAGAGAGAACAGGAACAAGCGGGTACCAGCGGTCGCCAACGGGCTAACGGGCCAACGGGTAATCGTGGGAGGGGCAGGATGCGTTTCCGGCTGGGCCGTCCCCGTCGCCGCTCGGGTTCCCTGGGCAACCTGCTTTTGGAGACGGTGCCGCCCTTGTTCCACGTGACGCTGACCTCCCTCCTGACTTACCTGTTCCTGAGCCTGCGTCCGGATGACCACTACCTGCGCCTGGTGGGCTTGTTCCTCCTGTTTCAAATGTTGGCCAATTGGGTCATGTTTTGGCTGAACCAGGCCACGGTCAGTGTGTCGCCCAAGAACTTCCCGGCCTACATCCACCGCTACCCTTCCTTGACGCACAGCCGCGCCCACGGCGGTGAGCAACCCACCGAGTTGCACGTAGCGCCGGAATTCGAGCGCCATTTGTGGCGGGAATGCGAGTCCTGTGACCTGCACGTGCCCAAGCGCACACACCACTGTGGACATTGCCGGCGCTGCATCTTTGTCCTGGATCACCACTGCTACTTCTTGGGCGCTTGCGTGGGTCGCCACAACCTGCGCTTCTTCTTGGTCTTCTGTTGGTACGCCGCCCTGGGCTCAGCCTTGGGCTTGTTCAACGTGTTTGAGGCGCTCACCTTCTACCGTGACCCGTATTCCCGGGAAGCCGCTTATTACGTGCTACCCTACACAGTCGTCATGTATCTCATGGACCAGGCCGCCGCCTTCGAGATGCTCTACGTGGCCCTTCTGAACTTTGGCGCGGGCGCGTGCTTGGCCTGTTTGTATCTATTGGTGGTCGGTTTTTACTCGGCTTACATCGGAAAAACGCCACATGAATCGGGCAAGCGACCCAAGCCTGAGCAACTCATCTATCGATGGGACGATCCCGAATTAGAAGTAGGTTGCTGGGGTCACTTAGGCGAGGTTTTTGGTCCGTATGGTTGGCTGCATTTCCTTGTACCCATCGTTCCGTTTGAGGGTCCCCCGCCCGTGGTTGGGTACCGCCGCATCATCACGTACAATAACGATTACATTCTCGATGGGACCGTGTTCACCTCCGAGGTTGATCTGGACTTTCAACCCTCCTAGTCACCGGGTTCACTTATGTTGTTCTGTGTAACTCATTCATTGTCAGTGTTTATTTGGATATCAATGATCCCAAAAATCAATTGCATTATGTGCATTAAATGCACTACGCTCCGCCTTTGATGGTGAAGCAATTATGATCTCTCCTATGCTAGTCGGGGCGTTTCGCTCATTCTCAACCCGCTTACGATTTTTTTTTACAGATCTCATCATGAGGCCGGATAAGAAGCAGGTGCGCCATCACGACAGTCGAAAACGAGAAGAAAAGGCCAAGGCCAAAACCCCGGGAGCGGCCAAAGATTCGGCTCAGAATGCCATCTCTAACGCCGTGGCTTCTGCTCCCGGTTTAGTGCCAGCTCATTACTCTCAGTTCGACGACTCGAACCATCGGATTGAGAAATACGCTCGTCGCAACATCTCCAGCAATTGGACCAAATATGAAATTCCCTCGTCCGAAGAGGCCAATTCTAGCGAGGATGAAGCTCTCACCGGTCTAGACTTCAATCTGGCTTTGGAATCGGCGGGTGAGAAAACCGAAACCAGTGGTTCGCTATTTATCGAATTTGACTAACGATGGCATCGTTCTTGGAGTTTGTAGGTGGGGCGGACTCACTTTTCCAACTCCGTTCTGAACGCGAATGGAACGATGACAGAGATGCCATGGCCTCATTCTCCAACAAATATTTCGCCCTTGATCTTCATGATTTGGAAGCAGCAATCTCGTGTATTCCACTTCATCAGAAAATCGATTTTGGTCCGGTCAATTTGGAGAAGGTAAGTCAGCAACGAGCCATGTTCATTTGTCTCGACTTAAAGGAGATTCGCTCAATTCGTGAGTGAATCGTGCATAAATGACGTTTTGGTGACGGTTGTAGTAAAATCAAACCAACATCTTTAGATTTTGTCACCACTGCCATGCTTATTAATTGGCCCTTCAAGGGTAATCCGATTCTTTCTAAGCAACTCTTTCCACCCAGTCGTGCCGAAGAGATCTTTCCCATGAATGGCCAGGGAATGACAATTATCACCCCTACTTCCAACCTTTTTCCTTCAGGAGGATCTTCTTTTGGAAAGACTGACCGAGAAAGCTGAAACGTTTTCCAAGATGTACTCCGGAAACCGTTACGCCGACCATACGGCAGCCCTGGCCCAAAAGATGATCAGCAAACTCAAATCAAGCCCAGATTCCACGATCAAGGATGTCTCGTTGTTACCATACATGCCAAAAAAATCTGACGCGAAAACGAGTATTGAACCTAATCCTGGACCAATCTTGGAGCATGGTAAGTCCAGGAATTGGATGGCACAGAGAAGTGTTGGGAGGATTAAAGTTGGAAGCTCTTCAAACATGTGGTTGGATATATTGCACGTTTAGGTCCAGAGATAGTATCACGATCCTAACTCTGTACATTTCGATTGTTCAGCCACATCTTGAATATGCCTCGCCCATTTGGGCTCCAATGAGTTCAGCAGGTTTACAAAAGGTCGAGCAAGTCCAAAGATGTTTCACTAGGAACATCACAGGAATGAGAGAGCTCTCGTATTGGGAGAGACTAATTAAGTAAGGACTGTACAGTGTTCAGAGAAGGTACGAAAGGTATCTGATACTGTACGTCTTCAAAGGCATCCATGAACTTTGTCCCAACCCAGGATTTAGGGTCAATTCTAGTGACCGTAGAGGCTTAATGTGCGTTTTGAGAGCACCTTCAAGTCTTCGAGAATCCAGGCTAGTTCGAACAATGAAGTCCACATCTCTTCTTTCTCGGGCTCCTTCATTGTTTAATTTTGCTTCCTCTAATATTCGTAGAGCCTATGTAGGTGCTGATCCATTAGCAGTAATTTAAGTCAGACTTTTTGATCAAAGTACCTGATCATCCTACGTTCAAGGGCTAGCCATATCCACCAACTCTAATTTGTTAGAGGATCAAATTATATTTGAATGGAAAATCATTAAGATTAATACTTTTTGCCGTCTTGAACAGTTGGGATCCCATCCCAGTGGCGGTAAGAAAGTCCGCAAATAAATAAAATAAAATGACTCCTCTCTTCTCTTCCTAAGGTCGGCCAAATCGCTCCCATTCCGAGCGTACCAGTGCTCAAACTAAAATACCCGCAGCGCCCAAAACCAAATCTGCCTCTGAAACTACCGAGTTGGAGGATTGGCTCGATGACTTTCTCGACGAGTGATAAAATAACTTCTCGAATACTGATACGGGTATTTTTTATTCCTTGCCTGCCTTTTTGAACATCAGGATGATATAGCAGATGTGTAGCAATGAGGCACCTAAATTGCGCGGAAAACTTTCGTTCGTTCTTAACAGACATTCACAGCATTATGGTACAATTGTATGTCAGCATCATTTGGATCTTGCGCGCCTTGCTCTGCAACTCGGCAATACCCCCGATAGATGTCCAAATTTGATGCCTTCAGTTGAACAGTTAGGGAGAACAGCTCCTGGCTTGGGCTTCCCCTGGGCATTCGATTCTTAGAAGCAATTGACGAGCCCTCTGCCTTGGGAGGCTCGCCTTCCATGGTATAACTAAAAAAGAGTAACACAAACAAGGAAGTTTGACATAAATACCACTAGAAGACAATCGGCAATTGTGATTGTACCCTCGATAAAGGCTCATATTGAATGGATCCGGTTCCTGGATCTTGGCAGGGGCCACTCCGGCATCCATGACCTTGAGCAAAGACTGGAAGGTGGCCGTGTGCTCGGCTGTGGTCTCGGCAGCCTCCTCGCCAATCTCTTCTTGGCCGGGATGCTCTTCCATCCAGTCCACGAACTCTTGGGACGAGGACAAGGACACGTCGTCCGAGTCGCTTGCGTTGGACAAGGTAGAGGCCGTCGAGCTCACTCCAGCCACGGACGGATTTTTTTTCACCTTCCACGTCTCAGCTGAGGGTGAATTGGGGGAAGGAGAACTTTTCTTTCCGAAAAGGAATTCGGCGAACGAATTCTTCGAGGATCGCACAATCGATTCCTCGCGTCGCTTGACTTCGCGTTGTCGAACAACGAACGGGCTAGAAGAGTGATTGAGAAGTATCTCGTAGAAGCAATTGCACTAGACGTCAAACATTCATGAGAACCGATATTTGAAACAAGGATCAAATTTGCTCGCTCGATTGGTGAAGTGGAAAAGTAATAAAAAAGTAGTAGTAGTAGTACCTGTATTCAGTGCAACAATTTGGCATGTAATCACGGACCGAGTGGCTGACCTCTCGATAGGGGAAAAGCTCGTTCAGTACGCTCAACTCAAATGGACGGTAGTAATCTTGGTAAAGATCGAACTCTTCGGAGGCGGCACTAAACCGTTTCAATTGGGTGCACTCTTTCAGATACTCGGTCAATGGTAGAGGTAGGACAAGTCTGAGATCACGGGAGAACCAATGCGTGGTCACGTAGAACGGAAACCTGACATAGAAAGAGCGAGAAATCCAAATTATATCCCCTCTTTCGAGTCAAATATCCTTGTTGTTGCTTCTCTCGAGTACAACGTACAATGCGCTAGTACTCAATGCACAATGGATATCCTCGTATTCGTAGGTAGCTCTCTCATTGCGTGCCTCACATTGCACTTCAAGTGTGCATTGTCGTCGTACCAAACATGAGAAATGATCCCTTCTTCATTCCTCGCTTCCTGGCTTAATTGCTTCCACTTGCTTACCTTTGGGCGTTGAATGGTCGACACATTTGAGGAGAATGGAGGTACTTGTCAGTGATGAACTCCTTGTCCCAAATGGCCACTTGACCTTCCTTGGGCACGAAAACTCCCAAGAAAAGGTTGATCGCATTCTGCTTCTCCGCATCGGACAGGGTGTTGCTATAATACCGCCGAAGGGTTTGTGCGATATCGGTGGCTTTGCTCGTCCATTTTGACTCTTTGCGATAGGACTTAATTCTGGAACATAAGCAGGAGGAAACACATCAAAGCCAGGACTCATTAGAAGAGCATAACCCTTCAACAGCCATAAGCTTGGTTTGAACTTGCCGGTGTATCAACTGAGATCCACCATATTGGAGGGCTAAGGTATCGCCGTGATCCTCGTACATGACTTCAAGCATTCGAGCGCAATCGGATTCGTATTCCAGGTTGGGTGTGTCAATTAGCCCCAAGGCGAACAGCTACATCAAAAAGATTCCTGTATGTATTCCTCCAGACACGATGAAAAGTGACAGCACATTCAGCACATGATTTTCGAGCCAAGTGGCAAAAGTTGAAAAAGGTTTCTCAACAACGGGCGGACTCAAAATTGACACGGCAGAAACTGTCCGCGGTTTCCCCCCCCCCCCCCCCCCGAGTTCAAAACTGTGCGGCGCGTACCATCCCTTGGCATTAATTTAGGTAAAATCTTGATTTTTCGAAGATGTGTCATCATACATGATCATGAGCTTGATCGCTAGACAATTCTCACCTGGAGACCAAAGCGCATTTCCCCACCACAAATTGAGCCGTGTTGGTTCGGTCTAAACAGTCCACACAATTCGTTCGGACAATTCCTGTTTGAGAGAGCTGCTGGGGATTGGAGGCTTGCTCGACGAACTTCTCAGCATAGCTATCGACCAGGGGATCGTGGCGTCGCTTGGCTTGCAAAACATGGCCAAAGTCCTGCTTATTGTGAAAGAAGATCCCGGTAACGGCGGACTGCGAAATGCGCGATATCTGCCAAAGTTTGGATCACTTCCGTGTCTTCTCTGAGAACATGGAACGGAAAAAATCCAATATCAGACGCTAAGCTCAGCTCAGCTCACTAAGAAGGGCGAAACAAGCCTTTGTCAGAAAAGAAAAACCACTATGCCTTTAAGATGAGAAGGAGATCGGGTTAATGGAAGAGATAGCGATCCTAGAAGGAACCCGCTCAAGTGTGAATCTGGGCGCATTACCAACAAATATTTAAAGGAAAAGGCACCAAGAACAGACAGTCTTTCTTCTCCTTATTGGAGAAAAAAAATTTTTTTGAGGAACAATCTTCGCCAAATAGACACTGATTCCGTATCTCTCACCCTTCCAGTGCAAATTCCAGGCGGAAGTTGAGAGCGTTTCGTAATTTGCTCGTGCATAATTTTGGCTTACCTTTTCTTGCATCGTGCCATGTCCAGAGGAATGTATTTGATCCGATCCGGGACAGGCAGAAACTGATTGAGGTATTCGATTTGATTTTGGAACTCGTCGCCCAAGAGGCCTTCGTGAGGGCGTTTCTTCTCACGTTTCTTAACGAGATTCAGAACCACCACGGGCGAGCCATAGTTTTCCATCAGATTGTTGAAATGATTGCCTACAACACATGAGGATCTTTGAACAAAAGGCAATTGCGTCGTCTTTTTGGCCAAGAAGAAGGCATCGCGTTGTATTTTACATGCACCGAATTCCAACTATGGCCTTTGCCGGTTAAATACTGTTGTAGTATGAACCCAACATAGGGCCATATCGCCTCATGGAATGTGATTTGTTCACAAGCCTCCTTACTGTATGTAATATATTCGTAGTGTACATACGTACATGTTTGCAGTACAAGAACACACCATATATAGAACATACAAGTCAAGTAATCCGAGATCTGTCCAGCGATCCCGAAATTGTACGGGTAATGATTGTCGTACAATTGTATGCTTCACCGATTTACCTGATGTTCGTCCATGCGGATCCGACAGCTCAAAGAAAATCTGCGGTTTGGGCACCATTTTGGTCACATCTTGGGACCAATGACTGGGTACGGATCCACGGATTTGGACAAAAGACGTCATTTTGGCACGGTGAAGATCAAGCACGGTACTATCCACAACGATTTGTTCCGTTTCTACCTCATTAGCCACATCGCCCTGATTGCATTGAAAACAAACACAAAAACATCGTTATAATCGTGCCGTATGTAGATCCAGTAAAAGGGTGTATGCTCGTGTCGTGTAAGGGTGTAGCGGTGGCTTTGATACTCTGCAAATATTCGCTTCTTCTCTTGGTGTATTCAAGAACATGCAACATAACGGTTGTCAATCGGTCGCTTGGATCTAATTGACCTTCCATCTGGAAACTACATTGACCCTCGAAGAGATCAATCTGTGTACGTATATGAGTATGAGTACATAATCAAGGGCCAGGAAAGTCGCACGTAACGCTCGAGAGACTCTCTCACAAAAGAAGAGGCCAACAATTGAAGGGACACAAGAACGAGGGGAGAGAGAAAGCTTGTGTGGCCTTTGTTCAAGGCAGGATTAACACCACTAGTTTAAGGGACCAATTGGCAGGGTTGTGATAGAATAACTCTCACACTCTTTGTTGGTCGGCCAAAGAACCAGGCAGGCCAAGTGAAAAGTTGGGACAGAGTTGGTTTGCATTTCCAACTACAAGCAGCGCATATTGTCACAGAAAACCAGGCGGGCAAATATGCGCCAATCAACAACTCTCCATGTTTCAAACTTTCTTACTCGGAACATTTTTTCCACGGCATCTCAAGCCTCAATTAGGGTGACAGTTAAGCTGCGGTTTTGCAATCACTCGCAACGTGTGCAACAGTAGCGTTATGGCGTAAATCTCCCGCTTTGATCTGCCACGAATGACACGGTTTTGCTTCTTTCATCTCACGAGGGTTTAGAACTTCTTGGTATCGATTGCTTTCATTATTGCAAGGTTCAAAATAGTGTTCACATGATCATTGTATTTTCCGCTTACCTGGAAGTTGGCGCCGCGTTTGAGAAATCTCGTCCCGGCGAATTTTCTCGATCGTCGAGCGATCAAGGTTAGCAATATGGGACGTCCATAGACACTAATGTTGGATTGATCGATGAAGCCGTAAATGATATGAATCACCCAATTTTGATTCAGGGAGGTATGGTTTATAAACTGGTCGTTCCACAAGTATCTGACATTGGGCTGGCTCTGATAGCCAACGTCTGACGGGAATCTCCCATCAGGGAACATCTCATCCAGCGAGCGAACTTTGGTTTCTAGAGAGGCCAAAAAGTGAAAAGAAGAGCGGAAAATGATACTGATCACTGATCGCCTTTTTGGTTCGTCCAGGGCACGAAAGTCCGTAATTAATGAATTGATTGATCGAATGGACTCGAGACGTAATAATGACTCACTCGTTCGAAGAAACTTGGGCTTTGTCAGATTGAATTGAAGAGTGCGTGTCAAGTCGTAGCTATAGCTGTAATAGAAATTGGATGACATATCCACGGCCTGAAACATTCGCCGATACCGGGCCTCGTCCGGATGGGATTCCCGTATATCGTCATTGGGTATATACAAGAGAGATGTATCTTCGATCTTGTAAATACAATGATGGCCGATCATGGCGGCTTTGCGCCGCTTCGTAATCAGCAAGATGTAGTAACCCTCGAGGAATCGGACAAACCCGGCAATGCCAAAGGCTGACAAGGTTTTAGTGAGCCCATATCCCACCTTCTGACCAACTTTGGAGCGATTCCCAACGTCGGCCATCATCAGAAGGGATTTAATTTCTTGGGTGTCGTAAACGAGTTGATCGTCAGTGATGACTAAATCACGAGGCTCATTGCGGTGAATGTTCAAGACTCGAAATTGGGTCTCCGTATTATTCGATCCGACCACATAATATCGCTACCGGCAAGAGAAATATTATGTATTAGTAGTATATATTCCCGCGGCACAAGATGTCACTAGAATTTGAAATCTGCCGACCAGTCTTCTGCCCTGTCCACTGGCTGGGTTAGAACTTACCGCGCGAGTTTCGTAAATGACAATCCGTTGGACGGTCTTCACGAAGGAATGAAAGCGTATCTGAGAGGCCCGCGAGATGCTGGATCCCGCGTCGGACAGGGCTAAGCCATCACCCAGGCTTTCCCCATTTTCAGCCCGGGGCAATAAACCGGCTTGGTCAGCCAGAGTTGTAGCTGGGCTGACACCCCGACCGTCATCGCTCAGGATACCCGACTCCGGACCGGATGTCAGGTCGGCTGGATGGAACCAGCGATTCATATCGGACGAGCCCAGACCCGGTGGAGCATGGGCCTCATTATCAGACTCATCATAGGGCTCCATCGGGCCGGTCTGGGCTCCCTCTTCGGCCCAAGACACACAGGCGGACCCAGCGTCCGGGTCCGATGGGATAGGACAGCTAGCTGCCGGGTGGAGGGGGGTGGGGCATGGGGCTCGTGTGCAGGCTTGAGCCACATGGCCTACGATTTCCGCTTCACGTCGTTCCAACTCGGCCGTTGACGGGTCAAATAAGCTACTGGAGTGTTTGGGGACGGCCCCAGCTAGCGTTCGTCCTCTTGCCCTGCCGGTGGCGGGCCATGGACCCGTCGGGCAGTCCGGGCTATGCGGACCTTGGGGCTGGGCCGTCCCGATGTTTCGCCGCATGGCGTGAAGGCCGACAAATCGCGCTCGGTTTAGGAGAGTGGGGTGAATATCAAGTTCAACGGGCGTGTGTTCAGCCACATCAAAATGTTGGGAACCGCGCAAAAGGTGCGTGCAAAGTGGGCGGACTGGGTGTGTTCACTCCTCGTTGCTCGAGCACTCACTCACTCATTGTGTATGCTAGGGTGTCCAGGTCGGCTTTGGGGGGTGAGGTGCTAGCCGTTCTTGCCAGGTCAGGCCAATTGGCCAGCTCTGCTTGTGCGGATTGTTTGTCCGATGGGAGCGAGGTGGGTCGGAGGGTCGGAGGGTCGGAGGGTCACCTAACTAGTAGGCTAGCTCGATCCTCCTACCATAATGCATTAGAACCTGACAGCACGCACGCACGCACCGGCTCAATCCGTCCATCCGTGTACGAGAGAGCTCTTACCCTGTTCTCATGATGAGTGGCCATCCAGTGGAGGGAACATCGATCGCTATCCTCGTCTCTAGCGGATTCCACCCAGAAGCGAGAAGAACAGGTGGGAGAAAAATGAATCAGGCGGTTTGAAGGGTCCCTGTTTGGCAGGAGGAGGAGTCCCCGGAGGACACGTGCTTGTATTGTATTATCATCATCAGCTGATGGCCCATCATGGCATATGACCAAGGGAAGGGAAGGGAGGACAGACCGGACAAGCACAAGGACAATCACAAGGACCCATGCCGGTCCAAAGACATAAGACACTCGCTACCTCCTAAACTATCCTAAACCAATCCATGAGTGGCAGGCATGACTGGACTTCGAAAAAAAATTCCCTTTTTGGCCGATATATTTTGTTTCAACTTGAGAAAGTTGCGAAAAATGTTCAGAAAATTTGAAAAATGGTTGTAAACAGCGCAAAAAAGGTGTAAATATGCCAAAGCAAGTCGCAAAAAGTGGTTTTTTTAATGGAGATAAGGTCATTCATTCTTAGCCCCTTTTAGCCTCTGCTACATTTCTATCTATTGGCAATTGTAGGCACCCAACTGAATCTACTAGGGTATCCATCAAGTTTGCAGGAAATGTACGTATTTTTTTTCTTACAATCTTCGGCGCAAAGACACGTTTTCAATTGATACCGATGTCATGGTAACCATTTGATTCTCTTCTGGAGCCTACTATTTTTTATTTTATTTTTTTGGAGCCTACTCCTAAGGGTACTTCTGTTCACAAAATAATTTTGGGTCAGATCAAACCCATGGCGGTAGATGTAGCTCAACTGCAGCTCTCTTTTTATTGCAGACTTTCCTAAACCGAAAAAAAGGGAGTTAAATTCAACATTCAAATTCGTTGGTGTTTCTATGTAAGAATAAACATCTGCAATGTTTAATCATTTCCAAATAACTTCGGAGGAAACATTAAAAAAGTATCAAGAAGTGCTGTACAGTAATTATCGGATATAAGAGCAGAATTGTGAATCCCCGAATCAAATTGTACAGTACGTAAAGTAGCATCGGATATAAGGGCAAAAATTTTGGGCCACATCGGATATAAGAGCAGAATTGAAGTCGGCAAGATATTTTCTTTTTTACCAGGATCCAAGCTCCACAATGAAGTTTTCGATGGAAACTGGTTAAGCCATTTTATAAAAGCAAGTTTTCAGCTGCTTTCTCATAAAAACAAAGGTTCCCATACGTTTCCCCCAACGCAATCTCCACCTGTGGATTTCCGCCCGGTGATCTCCGCCATAGTGAACTCCGCCAACGGCAATCTCCACCACCATCAAATTCCCCCACGGTGAACTCCGCCACAGTGAACTCCTCCAATGGTGAATTCCGCCAGGAGTGAACTCCCCCACGACGATCTCCGCCATGGATAACTCCGCCAACAACAATCTCCGCCAGGGTGAGCTCCCCCTACGGTCAAATCCGCCACGATCAACTCCGCCATGATCAACTCCGCCATGATCAACTCCGCCATGATCAACTCCGCCATGATCAAGTCCGCCATGGTCTACTCCGCCATGTTCAGCCTGCCACAATAAATTCTGAGTAATAGTAAGGAAGTTTGCATAAACGGAAAAAGGCTCTTATACACGTTACTTCTTGGGTCTCTAGAATTCAGATTCGGCCTAACTCAAGCAATCACTTTTTAAGTTAAATTTCTCGTTACTTCAGAACATAATCTTTCAAGCAAATTTCGCCCGAGCTTTGCATTAATAAAAATGAGCCCTCCCCTTTAATGGAAGTTATTGGGTCATAAAAGCATCTTTTTGCTTAAAGGGCTGAACAATCTTCCTTGTCATCAAATATTAATCCCACGGGGCTTTTTCTGTATTTCATTGTGTATAGAAATGTATGACACATATCGAGGTTAAGTCTGTTTAGTCATCCTTCATTACAAATATGTCACAAGATGAGATAAGTTTCAGCAAGTCCGCTAGAACCAAAATGTTCAAGGCAGGCCATTGAGAATGCCAAACAGAGTAAGTATATTCTAAAGTATTATTTGGCGCAGAATGTAATGATTACGTTTAGCTGTGTGCTAACTCGGTGAAGTCGTCATAATTTGAGGGCCCCCTTGTTTTGTTTTTTTTATTTTCGAACTAACTTACCGCTACCGGGATTGGAATCCCAGCATTGTTGCATTATTTGAATTAAAATTTCAAATTTCAAATTCAGATAAAGTGCAATTGGTTTTCGTCATATGTGTGCATACTTGGGGAAAAACGTGAATTTTAACTACCATTAGATTGGGTAAAATTAGATTTTGGTCAAAGGGTGTAAAATGTTTTTTAATATACTTAATAGGTAGGTTTCTTTGATTTTGAATGTTGCGGAGGTAACTACTCAATCGATTGCATTCAATCAGTAGAGCAGAGTCTTGGGAGTTTAAAGTCAGTTGATGTAGTTTATAGTGATTTTGACAAGGCGCTGAAGGGTAGATAGTTCCCAATTAGTTAGCAGGCTTCAAGAGCTTGAAAACTGATGAGATAGAACATTTCGTTTGTGGCAGAAACCAATTGATTAAGGTCTAGGGATCTCGTAGTGACACAATCCTGCAGAATTCATGACTTCAAGTTGGCTTTTCTAGAGGGCTCCTTACTTTTACTCTCCTTTTCCCTTCTATTCATAGTTCCGATTCAAAAGGTTACAGTTATGAACTGCATCTTCTTGTATTGACGATACAAAGTCAGATTCGGGAAGGAATGACCATGACCCAATAGCTTTGCAAAATAATTTAGATCGAATCTACTCCTAGGTCACCGAGAGTAATATGACCTATAACAAAATTATATTCAGGTCAATGGCCGTGGGTTCGACGCCATTAAAGGCTTTATCAGTCCCGATATGAATATGGCGGTAAAGCTATGAAACAGGTCTCGTCCATGAAAGATTTAAATGTATTCGTCAAACTTTACCAACATTCAAGTGGGTATGCTCTACAAATTTTGCGTTGAGTTTTTCAAACGGGTCGTCAGATATATTGGACGTTGAAGTCCAGAGAAAGTATTGCCATGCTAATTTTGTACTTCATCTATTTAACTCCACTGATTTTCTTGAATATGTCCCAAGACTGTCTCCAACCTAATACCATATACCTTAACACAATAGTAAGACCTGTTGTTATATATCATTCAGTTACTTAACTTGATTGACAATTTCAGGATGCTTCAAAATATGAGTTTGACCTCTCAGTACGAACAAAAGGTGCTTTGCATCTTGGTGGCACTTCGACGGTGAAGCATTACTCAAATAGATTTATTTTGCTTGTTAAGCTGTGCTCTTTGGCCAGAAAGTAATCTGTATATAATAAGATTCAAAGCTTATAGAAGCTGGAAGTCATGAAGCTTGATCATATGATAACCGACCGTGGTTTTGTTGATGATGATGCTACTGTACTTGTGGCCAAGGAAAGTCGACTTATTGCTGAAATATTCCTGGACGTGGGTTTTTAATAGAGTGTTAATATTTATTAGTTCGTCATAAAACTTGGAGCTTTAGTGAGTTGCATTCAAAAGTGGCTGGTTTCCTTCCGCATACTTAAATGTACTATTCACTTTCCCTAATTTTCACTGCCTTTAAATAACAGAAATTGTAGAGAAATGTTTTATTTGCTTACATCAATCATTTATTTCCCGCGTTCAGTCCTCATTTTTTCTCCTTCCCCACGCTTGAACGCGGTCTTGCTTCATAAGAGTAGTTCATGGTTGTGAGTGTACTTCAGACTAGGGGATTTTTTCTTGGTACGGTTTTCCTTGGGAGAATTCACCACTGACGGACGTTATCATGGCGGAGCTTAATTTGGCGGGGTTGACCTCGATCATGGTGGAGTTGATCATGGAGGACTTGATCATGGCGGACTTGATCATGGCGGACTTGATCATGGCGGAGTTGATCGTGGCGGAGTTGATCGTGGCGGATTTCACCGTAGGGGGAGCTCACCCTGGCGGAGATTGATGTTGGCGGAGTTATCCATGGCGGAGATCGTCGTGGGGGAGTTCACTCTTGGCGGAATTCACCATTGGAGGAGTTCACTGTGGCGGAGTTCACCGTGGGGGAATTTGATGGTGGCGGAGATTGCCGTTGGCGGAGTTCACTATGGAGGAGATCACCGGGCGGAAATCCACAGGCGGAGATTGCGTTGGGGGAAACCGATGGCCACCAAAAACAAACAGTCATACAGGGCGACAACTATGTTTTAGGCCATCCAAAAGTAGCTTCAAATGCCACTCCATCATTCAAATTTCCCTCCATATGTAGAAAGGATATCATCCAGTTACCTCTAATTATGTTTAAGTTGACTTTGTGATTTGTATAGTGTCTAGATTTGTCGCAAAATGGAAAGACGTGACGTCATCATGAAACTTATAAGGAAGGCCACAGTTGAACAGGAAGATTGCAAAGGCTTTGGAAGTCATGAAAGTGTCAATCTCAATTGTGTCATATACTATTAAAAGGTTCAAACAGTTCAACAGTGTTGAGAACAGACCAAAATCGGGTCGCTCCTGGTCGGTGAGGACGCCCAAACTAGTAAAAGCAACCTGAATGAAAATCTATCGAAATAGCAAAAGGTCCATTCAACAAATGGCTTGCCAGGCAGGTGTGAACTGGGAAGTTATGCAAAAGGTGGTCAAAGAGGACTTGAACATGACTGCCTACCATATGCAAAATAGACAGATCTTGAGTTCGACTGTTATCCAGAAGAGGCTCTCCAGAGCAAGAAAACTCAAGAAGTGGTTTCAAGAGGGCACAGACATTTCTGTGATTTGGACAGATGAAAAGGTCTTCACTGTTGAAGCTGCTTTCAACAGTCAAAATGATTGGATTTTGGCCAGGAACATTCAGAGTGTTCCTGTGAAAGAGAGAACAATATTCAGGCGGCAAAAACCAGCATCTGTAATGGTGTGGGCTGGTGTAACTGATTGCGGCAAGAAAACCCCTTTGGTCTCCCTTCCAGAGGGTATTAAAGTAAACCTGCACATTCAGTTGGGCATGTTAGCCTCTAAGGTGCTTCCCTGGATCCAGGCTCAACAATGGACGGGTTCCTACTGTTTCCAACAGGATGGTGCACCCTCCCACACAACAAAACTCGTTCAGAGTTGGTGCAAGGACAAATTTGAGCACTTTTGGGACAAGACAATGTGCCCCCCTTCTTTTCCAGATCTCAATGTAATGGACTTTTGTATTTAGTCCATTCTGGAGAGGAAATTTGGGGTACGGTTGTACAAAAACATTGAAGATCTCAAGGCAGCCTTATTGACAGAATGGGAAAATGTTGATGAGGAAAGCATAAGTGCTTCTAGTACTGCAGCGCGAAAACGTGTGAAGGCTGTAATTTCTGCCAGGGGTGGATACGTCTAATAAACTATGAATGTGAATTGTAGCAGGGTATATATTTATTGATTTAACTTAACCGAGTCACCTCTGAAATCTCAACAGACGAAGAGTTAAAGCCGCTTCAAAGTGTCCGAAGTCATTGTTGTCAACCTGTACATAGTGGCTTCTGGCAAAAGAACCACTTTTTCCATCAAGAAGCTATATAACAGCTTCAAATAAATCCTTCCTTGTTTTACTCATAGATCAATGTTGTACGTAAAGGCATTTCAAATTAAAAATTGAATACTTGAAACATTATAATTTGAAGGTACACCTTGTGTGGACTCTATGTTGCAATTCAATTGAATTCTTAGCATAATAACATCCAACATAGTTCTTGCATTTGATTGTATTTCCATAGCATGCAGAAACATGCACATACGCGTATATCCTGATAAACTCTGAAAAGCTATTGAAAATACATGTGTCTCAATTTTGTTTCATAATTTTTAATCTTTGATTGAACTAACATGCAATTAAAAATCCTTACTACACTTGACTACCATCTTGAAAGTGGAAAATATTCCATGCATATCAAGCCAAATTTGAGAAAAAAGGAAGATGTACTTCTAATTTCAACTAACTAAGTGGTAGTTTATGCTTTGGACGCTAAAAATTTATCAAAAAGGATGGGTTTCAAAGTATTGCTCAAATTGATTGTTAGAACATGGAAAACGTGTGTCAGAAGCCTTACAATAATGTCCAATGCTAAATTGAAAGTTTAAGTGTGTTTTTTTCCAGAAGCGATAAAATCTATTAACCTTCAAAAACGTCATTACCTTCTTATTTGGCACAAAAATGCTCTGAACGTATCATTAAATAATATTCAAGGTATTTGATGTATCTTGTGCACATCTTTAGTTCCATTTTGTAGGGCTTTTAGGAGGGAATAATCAGCATAATTTTCAAGAACTGATTCAAGACCTGATGTAATGGAAGTGTAGAAAAACTCCAATACTGTTTGATATGATAATGCACGGAATATCGAACACACATTTTTCCCATGAAATTTTAAAGTAATACAATGTGAGATATATTTTTACACCCTATCCACTTTATTAGTAACTACTGAAACAAACAAGAAAAACACGTTGGTTTTTTGGTTGACAGTTAGTTTTAAATTACATAAAATAATTACTTTTTCTGTAAAGATTTGTAATGATGAATGTTAAATTTGTTTAAGTTTCATAGTTTCTAAAAGTGTTTTGTAAGTTATGATTAGGGCCGACCAAAGCTTGTATCCTGCATATTGTGCAACTTGGACGTCCGAGATTTTTCTGCTAATTTATTGCATCTGCAAATTTTGCAAGTTTAAGAGCAATATTTGACATTTTTCAACAATTTTTTTCGCATTTGGAGTCATTTTAGCAAAAAATCAATACTTGTGAATAATTTTGAAGAATCCTGGTCAACTTTAGAAAAAATGTGAAATTTCATTGCCTGATTTTTTTTCCAAATTTCTTTAACAAAAAGTACTTATTGTACTTTACTGCCTATGTACTCCACTTATCTTTAATAACTCTTTTCTTCTGAATTCGATGTCCTGGGGTTTTCACATAAGGATTTATTTCGTGATTATCAAAACGTTAGACTTGGTCATCTTGTGCTCTTATCTGGTATATTCTTGAATCAAGTTAAAACCAAGGTGGTTTCACACGGGCACACAAAATGCTAGAACTGACGGAACAAATAAACCAAGTATCAAATCAATCTCATATTTGAGGGAGGATCAAGGACACATAATAAAAAACTCTTGCGTAAAAAGGACACATTTTAACAATTGAACAATTTAGCAATGATGGAACGCAAAGAGAAGCAAGTACTTCATTGTTTTGACTAGCCTGGATATTTTGGAGGGCTCAAAATTATAAACCTTTACCCTCTTTGCAATTGGCTATTAAAACCTGGTTGAGGAAAAAACTCATGGATATTTTTGAAGATATATTATAAAGGATCAGGGATTTTTGAGTTATTGTATGAAGTTTTCCATTTGGCAATGGCTCGAGCATGGACGCCAAAAGGCTAACGCACTTCCTTCGGCCTTTAGCCGACCTTCAGTAGGCTCTTAGCGTTGGTTCTGACCCCAAGACTGCGCTCAGTTGAATTTTCGAACATTGTTTTTCGTGGCCAACGTTGGGAGCGTTGCCAATCGCCTATGGGCTCAAGTTAGATCATTTGGGTATGGCATTATCTTTCAAACAGTTCCTCTTAATGAAAGCCTGGGTTTTAATGCCAAAAAAATCTTTGAGCGGGAAGAAACCTTTTCACGAAGATTTTATAAGGCCCTTAATTTCTTTACACCCTGTATTTACAAAATAACTCGCTCTCACTGGCCGGCCCGGAGGAAAAAACGTTACGTTTGGACGTCAAATGTATAAAGTTTTAGTTGAAAAAACTAGACAAATCATTGTCTTTCATTTTAATGATACCAGGGATTACATTCTTGTGCAATCCATTTGCACAATTTGAAGGAAAAATTCCAAAAAAAAAAAAAAAAAAAAAGATTTTTTTAGCTGGAACTACGGAAAAATGCCTCACATTGATAAAAAAAAATCACTCTAACAGGTGGGTGTGAGGACTATTGCTTTGCCAGAATGCTATTTTCTATAGTTCGAGCAAAAGAGGGGGATTTTTGTGCAAATGTACAACCCCAAACAAAAAAATCGTAGGAACGAGGGTCTGTGGGACACAGTTAAATGTATCACGAAATTCTTGAGAGAACCAGATTTTGACAAGTCAATAGAGAGTCTTGCTTTTCCACACACCAAGCTCTCCCAACTCCTTCATGAGATTTGTGGGGCAGGTAACTTATGGTTTCTTATGAAAGGAGAGGGACGTTGATTACTGAATGTGGGGATTAGAGGGTGAGGTAACTGGCACAAAAACATGTTTGTTGCTTTAATTTTACAGCAAAGCCTCCGCTAATATAATATAATATAAATTAAGCATCTTTAGGTGGAACTGGTTATCTGGGTATCTAAAAATATGCTCTCACGAAACCACATGGGAGTACCCCATTGGATACAAAAAACGAACGGAAGTTTACTTCGAACAGTTAAAGTACGCCTTCGGTTACCTATCAATGACAATAAATAAATGCCTTCTAAGCAAGAGATGATCCAAATTGAGGGATTCATTAGCAATTGAAACATAACAAATACGAGAAGAATATAAACGTTTTCATCTATCGGTTTTAGGGACAAATAGTGTGCATGCATCAAAAGAAGTTAAGGGTCACTCAATCTAATACCATACCATGAATGATCTAACTTTAGTCGAGTGGAGATTGGTAACCCTCTGACTTTTGGCCATCTGTAGAATGACTCTTGTAATCCCAGAGTTTGGATAGTTCGAAAGCTTCAAGTTTTTAAAGGCCTCAAAAAACTGCTAGTTTATGACTACCAGATCCTCGAACCGTCTAACTTGACTCGCCTTGCCAATTTTAACAAACTCGTCAATTATATAGCAATGCGTTGTCGCTCCTGAACTTTGTTGAACTGAGAACAGGGGAAGCTTGATTTCCAAGCATTTAAGCCATGAACACGACATTGTAAATGGCTTCACAATGGACCCCAAAGGACCTTCCAGAGTGTTTAATTTTCTTCTTAGACTTGGCATTAGAAAAGAAAAACGCCTTTGGATTTGTTCTAACCTCCTCGGTCATTCTACTCTCCTTTCTCACTCGATCATTATAAAGAGCGTTCTTAATCGAGTTTGGCCTTCATATATTTTTCAATGGAAGCTAGCAATCACATATTGTAGGAGAAAGAATAGAATGAGATGTGCATCTTTCTCTAAAAGATTTCTTCCTAAATTTCGGGTTTTTTATTATTCCCCACCTGTTGGGACACGTTGAGGGATAATACGAGTGGAGCAACTAAAAAACTTTGAAATGAAATAAGACGTTCCCAGGATTTTGCAGGATGAATGGCCTTGTTCTATGGTGCAAGTGCCTGAGTTCGAAGCGTGTCTGATTGCCTGCTCAAAAATTCTAAAATATGCCTGAATACATGGCAAAGAATAACCGAGCAAATAGAATACGTTAATTGCAATTTCATGCCACATGTGGAACTTGCTAAATTACTAAACCCATACAATGGCACTTTTTAAGCTTTTCTTGCTTGAAGAAGCAATATTTACGAACCAAAAAAGAGACAAGAACTAAAGTTTTTATTAATGGGTACTCCATGAACTTAACAAACAGCGTCAATCAAAGAAGTTTAACTAAAAAAATAACCAAAGGTTGACGAGAATAGTATTGAAGTATGGTCCATATGTACTGATGTACTGAGCACCATTTACTATTGTGTGCCATTGAGCCGATAGGGGACCAGGATTCCTAATTTCGACGATCCTTATTTCACCCTGACTGGCCATTGTTGAATACGGTATCTGCAACCTAACGCCATGAATCCCTTCTTACCAAGTTGAATCATATTCTTAAGATTTTACTAATAAATGGTGCCTTAACTATGGCAAAAATCAGCAGAAACAGAGCATATTTTTCATATGCCTATTAGCGAGGCTTTAAAAAGTTTTCCTCTCCAGTCCTGACGGACTCTATGGTTTTGTGGCCTGGGTTGGCCAATCTGGCCCATTGCTGTTCTTTTGGAGCTAGTGCTAATACAATATTGGTATGGCCAAAGCTTCCCTTCAAACGTCAAATCACTCCCAATTGGCTGCTTTTGATTCCCTGGTGGCGTTTAGAAATTGGCGTCGAGGGGTGCTGGCAACCTTGCAACGCAGGTTCTTGGGCATGAATTTGTCAGTCCACTCTACTCCCGCTTTCTCATGGCTTCACGCTCAGGTGTGGGTGTTCTAATGTATTTTCAAAAATATCTTTTCTGGTCCAAACTAGATGAAATAATCCTCGCGAAGTATTTATGTCTTACTCTGAGACAATGAAGGTTTGTAGTAATTAGGACATTAGGTAAAACGGTCCTCAAGTTCTGTGTTTGAATTGCTTTACTCAAGGCCGGGTTCGTTTTTATCCTTCCTGGGTCTTGTGGGTAAGCAGTGCATTGGAATTGAGTGGACGGACCATGGAAAGCGCCGTCCTGGCGTAATCAAACGATGCATGAAGCATGATGCAAGATCGAAAACAGACCCAAACCTGTAACAATCTAGACTGTGATCGACTGAAGAAGCTCATCAGTTTGCCTTTCGCGTGCTGCTTTAAAATAGTATTTCAAAATTGGCGTCTCCAATGATGATGAAGAGGGCTGCTTAAAAACGTAATTAAAAGGGCTTAAGAGATGAAAGAAGAAATTGACAAAACGAATCTTTAAAAAAACAGACGAAAAGGCAAATGAAAACAAAATGAGTCTACGCTCCTCTTAAAAATGTCTTTTGAAGTTTTTGCAAGTGTCTACAAAAATTAGTTCAATATGTTTGGAGCAAAATGTCTTTGCTGTCCAGCAAGGTATTGAATGATTTTGCAACAAAACATTGCACAGGGCTGTTGATACATACACGTATTATTGTCTGAAATAGTCTGAGCTTTTAAATCTTAAGGGTTCCAGATTAGAGGAAATAAATTTCAGCTCATTAGAACAAAAATAAATGAAAATTGAGTCGGACCCAAGAGGAAAAAGAGACAGCCAAGAGTTAATAGAAAATGTTCCATTTTTATTAATGAAAAACTGCATACACCCTGCCTCTTAATACCTTGTCAGCCGTCTTCTTCCAACACTACGTTTCAATGATAGAAATAGGCTTCCCCTGCAAGGGCAAGTTCCTTCCACTGAACGGCGTATATCCCACTTCTACTTTTGGTGGAAGTGTATGGGAAAATGTGTTCAACTTTGCAGCCACTCTTCCCCTACGGTTGGATGTAAGGTTCATTCACTTCCAACAAAAATCATCAAACTAAGTTTTTGTCACGTTGGTTTCGTGACTTTCTAAAATATGCATGGCCTAGTAGTGAGGTTTTTTGGTCGTTTTCGCCTTGGAACAAACACCCAGCTCTAAAACAAATTTCGGACTCTATTTTAAGAATGATATCAAGAAAACTACAACTAACATTTGTCTTCGGAAAGTGCTTTATTCTACTGTCCACAAGCTGATGCTTGTTCCATTACCATTATCCCGAAAAGAGTTGCTGGCACATGGTAAATAAGTCTTTTAGGATGGCGAGCAAATTGCCTTTAGCATTGGAATGTTGCATCACATTCCAAACGCTTTGCCCGTCACAATCCGGCTAAAAGCGATCCGAAAATCAGTATTGAAGATGGTATATATAATGGGATTCAATGTCGAGTTCACGTAACCCAGCCACGTTATAATTTGAACAACCTGGAAAATAGAAAAGATGTTTTGGTTACACGAAGAGTCGATTCAATACACTTTTAACCTAAGGCTGACATTACAAGCTAAGAACCGGATATTTTTCCATTTCAAGAAAGAGACAGAACGCTTCTAAGAGAGCATTTCGTTTCTTTTGAAATGATGGTCGAGTTTGTCTGGCAAAGGCTTTTTTATATTTGCTGCATCTTGATACTAATCTTATGTTCAGATCTGAACTTAGCAAGAAATTGGGCTTCACCACTTTGAATTTCATTTCCTTGTTCCACGTTTTGCTTACTTTTAGACAGTTCAAGCTTTCACGTCCCTGAAGCGCAACATTTTGCTAATTCATTACATTCGTGTTTTTTTTTAAATAACTCCATCCAAAAGCTCAGTCAGTGATATTGAATTCTTGAGTAAATCATGAGAGATGACAAATTGTCAACCAGACATTTTCCTTTATTCTCACTTATGTCTTGAACTTCGGTCAGAATGTATCTCCGTAATCTTAAACTTAATTGTTTAATAAGCCCTTAGCATTCTTACGATCATGCGAGGTAATGAGGTTATGATAGAGTTCAAAGTGAAATTTTCATCCAAGAGGTGAAAACATCCAAAGGAAAGGTAAGGCATAGGATAAGTCTCAGTCCCGTCTGACATCCAGAAGTGTCTGGATTACCTCGACTGCTTATTGGAAATGTGTATTCTCTGCTTCTGCATTCTCGTTCATATTTTAAGTGCTTTCACTGGACTTCATACGGCAAAATTAGATGACCGTCACCTTTTTTCTAACCTTTTTTATATTGCTGACTAACTAAAAAGCCAACACAGTCGTGACCTTTCGACTTTAGAAGAGGCATTGACCGAACTCATGATGAGGTGTAAAATCTATGTTGGCGACCATCCACCACCATTGCGATGTTCAAGCTTAGCACCTTCAATAGTGCCCAAGAAAACCAACAAAGACTTTGTTTTTTTAGCAGCAAGTAGGTAGAGTTGGTGTACCATTGATTCGCCACTAAGATAAAGAAGTAGTTTTTAAAATACTCTTAGTAATCAAGCTTACAATAGAGTTCTGAGTTTTTGGACATTTCGGCAGATTTCGGGCATAAGTTTGAAATTTTTGCACTGGCTAAGAGCACTTGCCAGAAGGGTGACGACAGCAAGTTTCAAAATGGATTTGATTCGCAATCTGCTTCCAACTTTGCATAGCACAGTCGTATTTTTGGACTAAATCGACTTGAACATCCAAAGCTTTGACCCTGAAAATGATGGCATCCCCAGTACTGGAATTTCCTACTTCATCTTTTTTCAAGTTGTCTACATCTTCGTAGTTGCTTTACTGTACTCTGTCCCCAAAAACATTCAAAATCTGCAAAAAATATGCTAAATCGGTGAAATATAGAAAAATATGAAGTTTAGCTATTTATTGCATTCAATATGCAAAATATCCGCTTGCATTGTCAGATGGATTTTGATGCAATTTTAGCTGAAAGCGTAACTTAGCATACTCAAAACATCTATTAATTACGTTTCAAAGTCTAACTTTTTGTTGTGGATTGATTGGATCAATATGCTAGTTGGAGCTGCTTAAAAATGGAGGTTTCTTTTTAAAGTTGGTCCTTTTGTTGTTTTAACAATATATCTAGATGTCTTGGCATTTGAGCAAACTCTTAAGAAGTGTTTTGTGTACCATCGTGCCTCGGTATGTATCAATTGCAATCTTGATGGATACAATTTCTGTCATTTCATGGATTTCAGATTAATAAGTACTCCATTTATGTTAGATTGGAGTAGGAAAAAACGTGGTCATATATCACTTAAAGCACAAACGTGCCATGAATTGTAAATGAAAGTATTCATTGAGTATCATTTCCGACAAAGTCTTTTCTTGAGCATCAGATCAACCCAAATTAACCGCAAGAGAACGACGACAACATCAGGATATTTCAGGCTGTCCCAATTAGTTAAAGTTCCGATTGCTGAAACTTTTCTTGACCGAAGAAACCCAGCCAACAAAACTTCACGAGTACTTTGTTTTGTTAGTCAGTTGGGTGGCAAGCAAACAAACCTGAGACATTAACCAAACATCGGCTTTTAAACAAATTAGAGGATCGAATCCCGATAACATCCAAAGAAGACACATTTTCCAACTTTCTTCATTGGCTACAGTGGAAAAACTCAGAACCGTAGTTCTGTTCCATCCACAGAGAGAAAAGAGAAAGTGTTTTATTGTTGGGCAGGGTCTTAATTAGTCATAAGAAGAGGCTACAAAACTGTTTTTAAGATGGGGAAAATATGCATGAATTTTTCCACAAATAAGCAATCGAAATATGCACCAAAATATACCCTTGAAATAAAGGTTTTTCAAATCAATTTGTTTATACCTGCTAACATGTTAATGATACTCTTGAAAAAGGATAAAACGGCATGGGAGGAGACGTCACACAATGTAAGGCGAAGCTCCTAACAAAGTAGAGGTCCCCGGTTCGATTCTCCAAAACTACAAAAACAAATATGCTACAATTATGCGCCGATATTGAGAGTTATCTCCCAAAACCAGACATGGCTGTCTTTTGACCCAGGGTCCTCCAATTTTTTGAAATTTCTTGGCATTTTTGAATAGTCATAAGTTTTTTTGTCAAACTTATAGCGCACCTGTCAGATGAGATTGATTTTTAAAGTTCCTAGACCTAGGGTAAATTAGTAAGATAAGAACAATTAAAGATTCACCACATTCACCCTTATTAAGAATATAATAAAGTTAGTTTAAAATGTCCAATAAAAAGGCAAGTTGAATGTGATTTTGACAACACATTACCCTTCTTGATTCAATATAAGAATATGTTTTGCACAAATAAACCAACCACCTCAAATGGATATTAATTCTTTTTAAGCATTGCGCAGATTAGGATAGTCACTTTGTCCATACTATTGTGCTACGTATTCTCCCGAATTTATCCTATCCTGGTCACAGATTTATACAGATCCGATATACTACTCAATTTGCAGGACAAAACCTGCAGCTGATGGGAGCAAAGAATGACACAATGTTAAAAGCTCACTTTAAAGTTTTGGGGAAAATATCCAAACACGTCTTGGCATTTTTCCATCTCAGAGAGTCACATGGAACAACTTTGATTTTATTGCTCTGTAGTATTCTATCCCACTTAAACTTCCTTGCCTAAAAAAATAAATTTTCAAAAGCCTGTTCATTGTAAATTGGGAGCAAAACTAGTCAGCACTTGATTATAAATTATGATATTTTATTTTACCCCGCTACTTAGTTACATGAGATTTAGTGGTCCAAATTACATCGTTTTAAGCCCTGAAGTTCGCCGGTTATGTGTTAAATCAATTTCCCAAAGAATTAATGTTGACTTTCAATATCACAAAAATAAAAGATTATTTTCCCTTTTCTTGCATAGTCTCACAATAGCTCATAATGCTCCATGGTGGCAATTAAAACACACTAAAAATGTAATTGTTGAAAATGTTTTTTACAATGATCATGAGTACACTTAGTTTCGCATTCACTTGAATTCTGAGGACAATGCAAACAACAGAAAATGTTACATATTTGGTCGTTTCTTGAAGACTTTGTTGAAAGTGATCAAAAATAGCTCCTTTGAGGCTTCATTGATTTTTGTGAAATTTTCGGTGACTGCTGAACCTTTGGATGGCTCTAAAATACATTTTGAAAAATCTGCTTTTTGACGGTTTTAGATATGATTGTTTAACATTTTGAGTCAATTTGAAATTACGCAAGAAAAAGAAGAGCAATCTTTTAATTTCTTAATATTGAAAATAGATATTAATTCTTTGGGAAAATGAGACCGTGAAGGCTAGCCGAGTCCTACCTTCTTTGCAGTATTTAAAGTACGTTACAATTACTTTTACTAAAATTTCAGATGACCAATATTTTATGGTTTACCCCATTATTGATCTTCAAAAGAAATGTTTTTTGACTCAAGCAGTCCTAATGCGTAACATTTGAATATTTTTTGTCAACATTTTCCAAAAATGAGCATTGGCATTTACTCTTGGCATAATTGTTCAAAATGTATTGCATCGTAATACTTTGAGGAGTCAAGATTGGGACCCTGGATGGGATAATAATTGTTAAAGGTTTGAGACAATGTCGCAAAATTCATGATGGAAAACAGTATTAGATCTTGTGAAGTTGGTAAAGCTTCTCTGTAAGAAGTCCATCCCTTAAGTGAAGTGAAGTGAGGAGGCTTTGAAAATTGGAAGCATCATATTCAAGCCAAGGAAACATTTCCCGTGCTTGAGTCCAAAGGAATTAGATTGAGACGATGTAAACACTGAAGTAGCAAATGCAACAAGATTCAAAACTTTCAGAGAGGTTAAAAGCAAACACAATTTTCAACCTTGACTTTCTTTGATCAAAATATGTTATATGGAATTACACAATTTAAAAATGTAATGCAAATACAGTTCCTTTTCGAGAAAAGAAACGAATGGAATTTCGATACTTAAATTTCGTTACTAATGCCCTACATATGCCATTGAAAATGTGAATTGGCAACCCTTGTTGCCACCTCCAGTGATTATTCTTTTGGTCCCCATTAGTAATCGCAACTTAATTTGGCTGTTGATGGAGCGTTCAGTGCATCTAAATTATAGCCATAGAAAACAAGCAACAGGAATGCTAAAAACGTACAAAAAATGATTTGATTCAGAAATAATGTAATTACTTTGATTAAAAGCAATCTTTTGCATTCATTGTTGCCTTGTAGATTTGAGTTTTATCAAGTAGGAAGGCTGAGTGGCCTTTTGACTGGTGAAAAGAGTAACTGAAAATTGTTACCAAGACTTCGGACCATGGCCAAACCCAAGGCTTTAACTGATTTTAATTAATTTATTAAGGACATAGACATGCATTTACGCATTGAAGCCTTGGTTAAATTTTCTAATTGAATGTATTTTTAATTGACAAACAGACGTCTAATCTTGTCGAGACCTACACATGCATATTGAAATTTTGTGCACTTTTTTTGATGTTTCACAATTTCAAAATTGTTTGTCAGATTATGTGTCCAAGTACGTCTCGTCTAAATGCACTATTAGAGCACGTTCCAAATCTGTGACCCCAGAATTCCGTTGTGAAGTGCAGTTTTATCGGCACATTGTGTGAAATTCACTGTCATGTAACAGACCCAAAATCGGGAATAAATTGATTTGGTAACTGAATAAGGGTAGGAAACATTACTTCTTCCAACAACGGGGTGTGAACCGTAGACCATGGAACTCCTGGACGCGTTGGCATTGCACAACCTTCGAACAAGACATTTGATCTGTGGTGAGCGCTGCCATTGTTATCGCTTAAACAAAGAAGATATTTCTGCTTCTTGGCCTAAACCATCGAACATTTCTCTCCATAACTCTCCCCTCACTGGAATGAGGATCCAAAGTCTGACTAAAATGATTTTTTGCCCATATTTCAGGAGGACAGATATCATACTTTAGACATCTTTAGAATAGAAGGAAGGACCATCCTGATCATTTACGATGCCCAATCGCAAATCTACATTTGAAATGATATAAAACCAAAGGATTTATATTCATTTCTAGTTGCGGCATAAAATGCATGCGCAGTCACATCAATACCGCAGATGAACCAAAGCCGTATTAATCAGGATTGGCTCAGAATAGTCATTGCCTTTGGGCTGGTTTTTAGGTTGCACGTGAACTTCCTATTTGTAATATTCGAATTCAATATTTTTTTTGCAGTCGAGAATAGACGGTGTTCTCATTTCCGCACTTCACAGTAAGATATACTAGAGTAGCCATTGCTCTGACACTGAGTTTGAGGTGATCTCTAAGGCAACTAGAGCTAATGCCAGTGCGACGGTATTTGAGCCACATTTTGATGATTGCTTGAAGCCAATCACCAATCGATCTGTAATCCACGCGAAATGCAAAAAGAACGATGATATCAATGAAATCCATGGAAATCCACGTTTGAACAACAGCTTTTGTTTACCTTGCCAAACGGTCTTCAGCTATGGAGTCTCAAGCCACCAACTTTTGGGCCGGCCTTAGCTGGTGAAAACATCTATGTTGTCAAGGGCCAGAACCCCGCAAAGCATGCATATTCATGGCTTTGGTAATCCTTGTTTGAACTCAATGCACCTTGGTAGAGCATTTTGCCTTTGTCAAGCTGCTTGTTAAACCTCACGGTTACACCAGCCTACACCTTTGTTTTCGAAGAGATGGAACGCTTTTCAATTTTCTCAATTTCTTGTGGAACTCCTCCACTTTGCCGAATTTTATTCCCATAGGTCTAGCCATCTGGCTCGGAAGGAAGATTGGAAGAGATTAATCATGAATGTTCCACCACTAAAATATGACTGGTGACTCTCAGCTGCAGGGATGCGAGTGATCATTCATGTCCATCTTGTAAGGGTTTGTTAGCATAATATGGGTGGGGTTGTTAGCTTTTTGCCGCAGGTGTTTCGTGTCAAGTTAGAAATTATTAATGGCATAGTTTGTCTTTCCAATGGGACTTTCTTTAAGTAAGGGTAAGGGTAACAACCGTAACTTTCCAGAGTTGTCTCAGCTGGATGGTATTCCACCAAGTCTAATGGGTATGGGAAGTAGTTGCTCCGGAAATTTCCGAAGGTTCATTTGATGTTAGACATTCGACGGAATGGACCCCAAGGCTCCAGGCAGCAACCTACAGCCATAAACCACCCTCAGTAAGTTTGTGCCCAGAATGGCCAATTTTAGCCCTCACGAGATCTTCAAGTCAGGTTAATCTTTCTATTTACTTAGAAAATCGAGTTTTAAGATGATGGCAAATTGTAAAAGGTGGGTCGTACTTGTCTGACCGGGCCTTCCGTTTCTGCATCAAGATGTTAGACAACCTTTGGTTTCCTGGGCAGTGGGTTAGCTTTAAAGAAAATCTAATTTGGTTGCAACTCTAATAATTCCAGGGGTATTTGAACCATATTTCCTTCCCCCATCTACGTGGTAGCCATGAGACACGCTTTTCCATATCAAGATTGAAGCCCTTTGAAACTTGAAAGGCTCTACAAGCCTATTACTAGCCTTTCAATAGATTTTATATGAAAAGTTAATCGGTACCTAGGGAAAGAAGTCACTAAATGTATGCACATAGTGGCGGGAGTAGTTCAGTATTAACGAGACTTGGTAGAAGCTCTAGACATTAATAATGCATGTCGAACTATTCGAGCCGAAAACAACGAGTTGGAAGCACCTTCAACGTATAGTGGCCCTGTAATCTGTAGATGATATACACCATATACTGCAGGTACCAATCCCTGTTACTGGTGCCTACTACTCATCCCCAGCGTTCGACGATTTTCGCTTCCCCAGTTCTCGTGGTTGCTTGCTTACCTTTGGAGATGGCGTCGAGCACATTGAACAGAACGGAACAATCACATACATGAGAAAGAAAGGCAGCCAGCAGACCACAAAGGTGGTCACGATGATGGTCATAGTGCGAGCTGCCTTCCGTTCCTTGGCCAACGAGATCTTGGCCTTTTCATTAATGAACTTGTAGAGGGAGCTATTGCCACTGGGGGTGGCTGCAGCGGCACCCAAGGGACTGGAAGCAGTACCAGCTCCTGTTTTCGTGAGGAGAGTGTCCTCGTGGTTGTGAATGGTGGTGATGGTGGTGGCAGTAGTTGTGTTGGCAGAAGTGTTGGTGTCGGTGACATTCATGGTCTGACCCTCGGTAAAATTCTTCTTGGTCACTTGAGTGCTTCGATCACATCTCGCTTGCTGGTGCGTGCTAGAAGGGTCCGTGAGAATCAATTCGGGGTTGGCTGACTCGGTTGCATTGTGGCGCACGTGAGTGAAAGCCTCCATATGGGGTTGAACTGAACCATGATGTCTTTTCATGCCCTTTCCTGGGCGCACGTATTCAGACTTGGGCCTCCTTCCCTGTATCGAAAAATTTAGAAAATGAAAGTCTTTAAATATTTAGTTCATGCTAGTAGCTGTATGGTGGTATAAATCGTGCAACTGGCACCAATCTGTTGATTGAAAAACCTATCTTTTTGAGGTGTCTAACGTACACTTGGCGATGATATCCGGCGTAATGATATGCAAAGCCTAATGAATCTCCCTTGAAACGAGAAAACGAGACTTCTAAGTTCTGAAGGTTTCCCTGCAACTACTATACATATGATATTGTACATAGTAGTGCATCATTTGTTTCTTCTTTTACCTCTATGATACCACATCATGCAACATTGAAAGTGTTCAGGAGAACACAAGCCAAAGCGACTGAAGAATGGATAGATGGATTAGTGAATGAATGGATGGAAAAAATCAGCAAAACGAGACCGCTGTACCAATCTGTACACAATGACTCGCTAGATAAGTACGCAGCTTATACGATCCATCCCGGTAAACGCTACTATGCGTCTTCAACAATGCACATTGTGCCGTTCTCAATGTCACGTCACGTCTTCATTACTTTGTGTAAGAAGAAGATATATGTTACTCTCCAAGCTCCAAACTGGTGCAATGATCAATGAATATTGTTCCCTTCGAACGCTTTTAGTGGCAACAGATCTGTAATATGTAGAGGGCGAAAAAATATGTCATCACATAAAGACATCATATTTCACATATTTTGCCACTTTTCGGCCTAAAAGACATATTTCGGGATTTTCGTCGAAAAAGGACATATTTTGCTGTTTTAGTGACATTTAAGTAGATTTTTTTTAAACAAAAGCAATGCTTATGGTTGTAAAGGCTTGGGCAGGGCTAGTGTGCTAAGATCTAAAAGGCTTGCAATTAGAGATGTCATTAGAGAATACATTTTAAAACCCCATTTATAAATAGCATTGGAAAAGGCAAAGGCTTGCATTTCAATTTGCTAATAAAATAATCATTTTGATAAATAATATTTATAAGATAGCACTAAAAATATTCGCAAAGTGATTTTATTATGTTGGGGTTGGATCTGTTGCGTTTGAAGCAACCTAATTTTGTTTTCAAACACGGATATGGCAACACTATTTGAATGTTGACAATTCAAAGAAAAATTCAGCATGGCTAAGCAGGCCAAGGCAGGCTGCTTTCTGGGCTGCCTGACTGGCTCCAACTATTCTGGCTCCACACAAGAAAAATAAAGAAATGCCTTCAAAATGTGGCAGCCGAGATGCCAAACTCAAATGGATAAAGGATGTCAACACAAAGGACGAGTACCCATTCAAGTTATTGCATAACCTACGACTCTTGGGAACGTAAAAACATTTTGTATGTCAATACACTTTTCAATAAAGCTAGCTGAAATAAAGATATACTTCTTAGGACATATTTTGGAATTTCTGAGGACATTTTTTGGTATTTCTGACCACATAATGACATCATATTTTGTCGTTTTGAAGGACATATTTTTTCGCCCTCTAGTAATATGCAATGGCTCAAAAAAATTCTCCTTTCCATGTCTTAATGTTCCAATGCGTTGTAGTCGGTCGGTATGCACCAGAGATTCTCGGGGAAAGTGAGTTTTCTAACGTAAACGAACCTGTTCATTTCCCCACGTGCAAGACATAGATAAATAGTAAGGTGCTAAATACAGCCTGGAAGACAAACGTGTCGTATTATTGACCAGACGAAGACTAATAATCACACATGGCTCATAATTTGTATGCCAAAAAAGTTCATCCATTCACTGTAATGGCAAAAAAACTTAGAGAAGTCTGCATATTGAGGGAATAACATTATCACGGCTTCAGAATTACATGATAATTAGGATATGAACAACACACCTTGGGACTTTTCAAAAGGAACATCGAATCCGCTAGATATGGACATTTCACAATCATAATAAGCAATCCTATGTTTGCAATCATGCGCAAGAACCAAAATGCATAGTTGCAACCCTCTAGTAGAGGCCACGATTGATTTGAAATAGGATCATCAGCACGCACTTAAGACTTAATATCTGTGAAATCAGAAACGGGATTTCCCATGAATTGGGCAAAAATCGATCGGTACGTACCTCAGTCAAACTGTGATTTTGAATTTGGGCATCTCTGGGCAAAATATGTGTCGACACGATGGCCGTTTTCTGCGTGGATCTAGTTTTTGAGTCCCCTGACACTCTTGTGGCACCCACTGCCACCTCCGAGTGAACGGGTTGGCCATTGACGATCTCCATTTGCTCTTGCAGGGTCACTTTCAAGGTGGCCTTGGAGCCTCCGTATCGCCCTTCGATGCCCGTGAGCAGATTGTCTCTGGATTGCTGGCGGTGTTGTAAAGCGGAAGTGGTCAAATTGGAAGCCTTGGCACGGGAGCGTAGCCGTTGGCTGGTGTTCTGATAGATCTTCAGATACACAAACATGATAATGCCTAGGGGAATGTAGAATGAGCCCATCGAGGAATAGATCACGTAGCCTTTCTCCTCGGTCAGTCGACAGGGCGTCTCCGGAGTGAATGTGTCCGGCCAATCATTCCAGCCAAAGAGCGGTGGAAAACAGATGGCAATGCTCATGATCCACACCACCAAGACCTTGGCCAAGACATAACGTACGGATCGTCTTTGAGCGTGTTTGATAGGGTCGTGTAAAGCGTAGTAACGATCCAGAGCAATGGCGCACAGATTCAAAATGGAAGCTGTACAACACAGAACATCGGAAGTGAGCCAAATCTTGCAGAGCACGCTACCAAAAATCCATTTCCCCACAACCATGTAAGCGACGTTCAAAGGCAGAACGCACGTGGACACGGTCAAATCTGCCGCAGCCAATGAGACAATAAAGAAGTTGGGCGTGATCTTGAGCGGCGTGTGAGTAAACACCGAGATGATGACCAACACGTTCCCCACGATCGTGCCCAAAATGATGATGGTGGTGGATATAATAGCGAACAAGGCCTCCCATTGGGGAAGCGCCAAGTGCATGCCCAACAGAGAGGAGTAAAACAATTTGGGATCAGCCATCTCGAAGGAGTGGTTGGTCCCATTGGCCTCGGATAAAACCACATTAGATGCCATATTCAGGTAGGGTGGCAAGAAACTAGTGCTCCCAATTGAGACGCTGGAACACGAAGAGAAGTTAATTTCTAACCCGTTTGCCAATGAAGAAAACCCAACGAAAATCTTGAAGTTGTTTCTAGGTTTCAAATCTTCAAAGCAACCGTAATCCTATTCTCGTTGAAAGAGATAATATACCGTAGAGTCGCAAATCTGTCTTTCTTTTTCCCCTTCTCTACTACTATACTCTTAACATCCTGAAGAACTTTTCTGTGTTTGCAATGAAAATGGGACCCGTCCTTTTCGGTAACGCATGAAATTGAAAAACAACGAAGAAACATTGATGATATTCATGAGCTTCCTTTGTTTACAAGTCAACTAGATCATTCCCTGGGGTTAGTCCTGAAGCGGTTGGGATCCGACCAAAATATCTAAAATATCTAATTTATGGAGACACGACCTACATTTCTGTTCCTTCCCGCCAGAACTCGGAACGACCTGTCCACTTAAATAGCGCCCTTAAGGGCACATCCGTTATTCACGTGGTTCTACGACTATTGCTCGAGGAGAAGGAGGATAAATTCCTTCAGAAAACACCTTTTTCACTTGGAAGACAAAGTGCCAAGATGGCTGGCAGTGAAATTTGAAATCATTTTTTTTTTTGATTGAGTTACCCAAGGAGCTGGTGGCGTACATATTTCAAGCATTCGCACACATCATTTTTCAAGTTCTAGAAATCGATTTAGCATCAGACCATTGGAACTATGCCAGACTTGTGCAAACGTCAATTGTCTTTTTATGGCCTACAACCTTCGAAAACACTCAACTGTTTGTATCTTGGAAAATACAGCGAGGATCGACAAACGAAATTGTAAACCAATTGATCGAAAACAGAAGCATTGACGATTTTTATGAACTTGAAAGCTTCATGATCCCATTGAATCCATGGGAAATCAATACACCCAAGGCTCTATTCAGCCCAATTGATTGATTTCTTCAGTCTGGAGCAAAAATACCTTGATATAGAGGTCTACTAGGCAAGAAGGCAGGACAAAATCAAACAAACCGCAGAAAACAGAGGATCTGTACTGTGTCAGCCTCTCTAAAATCCCTAAAGGTTACGGAGATTTTCAATTGATTAATTAATAGCACACTCTCCAAATCAAAAGAAGTGTCCAATGGCTTGTTGTGACCTTGGTCAGCGCTCAAAAATTCGGCAGAAAACAAAAGGCTTGGGCACGTTACAACGGCTATGAGTTTATGAATTTACTAGGGTGTCAGAATAATAGTGTGTACCAAAATGATCAGCAGAGTCTTTATACTATTTTATATTCATGTCTTTCTCTACAGGCTCGCGTTTGACGGTCAGGAAATACAGCGTTCAAACTTGACCAAGAGCGACATAAGTGGTATGATGGTTTGGCGGTCATGGTATCAACGCTCCATCTCTGACTTGAATTTCCCGCCTCTGTAGTTACATAATAGCCGCAGAGAGCTTAGGGTATACTACCTCAGTAAATAAGCACTATAATAGCACGTTGCTTAGTTGCTTAGTCTAATCATGGAGCGGAAAGCTCGAACGAAGTTCGAACGTCTTCTAGCGAGGTTTTGTAGAGCTATGAGTTACCTCCTGATTGATGCATTCCCTCTGAGAGAGCACTCAATGAATTATATGTTCATGTGTGTTCAAGCACTACATGAGGAGGTAAAGCAAAACTGAAACATCTTCATTACTACCATACTCTATGGTCTAATGCACCAAGACATAGATATCTAGAAACTGGATGTCGACAACCGACCACTCGGTTGGCTAAAAGGTACAATAAACCGGTTGGTGATCAATTCGTAGGAGACCATTCATTGTACTGCTTTACCAGCCGAGTGGTCTGTCGTCCGACATCCAATGTCTAGAAGTCTATGACCAAGAAAACCATAGTTTCTTCGTACAAAGAGACATCTAGCAGGTTCGTGTCTTTTCTAATTGAACAAAAACAGTCCAATTTTCATAGGTTTATGGATCACTGAAGTCAGATATTAATTTTGGACAACCCAATATGCCTTTCGTGGTAAAAATTTTTCATTGACGAAAAGGTTCTCAATATGTTTGAGCATGCATAATACAATAGCGTTAGATTATGCTAGTGCCCTGTATTAGAGACTTAGGACAAGGAGTTCAGCGCACCATAGCGGTTGAATTTTGAACCTTCAATTCCGTTCCAAAACAATGAGTTTACATGGGTCCCAGATCCAAAACAACCACATTTTTCTAAATCTTTTTCAACAGAAAATGTAGAAAGCGGCTCAAAAAGTTGTGTTTGAAACATTCAAAGTACGTTTAGGGGTGCCTGAAGGGTAACTAAAGCCACGTATAACTCGTAGAACCACACATAATAATCTAAATTGGTTTGGTCAGGGTCCGGGACGCATATGAACACATTGTTTTGGAACGGAATTGAAGGTTCAAAATTCAACCGCTATGATGGGCTGAACTCACTGTCTTCTTCTAGATACAGGGCCTTAGTCCCAACTTACTTCCATATTTGTGTATTTAATTATTTGTCTGACCACAAACTTCTAGAGATATGGACTGCAAACGGAAGTAAAAATTCTTATCTCCTAAACTGATCACTTTATTCCAAATAAGCACTTTTAGTCTAGTTTAGTATCCATATCATTCAGAAAAGGAGAATCAGTGAGTGTGGTTGCTTCAAGGGTGAAATGCAATAATATGCTCTTACCAATCATTAGGTCAACCACGCCCAGTTTTTAAAACAAAACCCGTTTTAGGGCGATGTTTTCTGTATGTGTTCTTCCCTTTTTCTATCCACTATTACGTCACCCTCCCCACACCAGGGTGGGCAATTTTGAGAATTAGCGTGACTTTTGGACACCAAGTGTCCAAAAGTGTCCAAAAGTGGACAAAAGTGGACAAAAGTGGACAAAAGTGGACAAAAGTGGACAAAAGTGGACAAAAATGGACAAAAGTGAACAAAAGTGGGCAGAATGTGTCCAAAATTAAGTACAATTGTGCAAAAGGGGATTGACAAGCAAACACTTTTAAACCCTACATCATGATATTTCTTTACCAAATCTAGATGTGAACCAGCAAATAGAATCAGTAATCAATAAAATCTAAGCTTTCTTCAAACACATAAATATGAAGTAACAACTAGCCTTTTCACTAACGTTTTTAATTTCCAAGATATACACTTAACGAAATTCGTTATCTTGATACAATACAGCTTTATAAAGTCAAAACAAATATCTTTAATATATTTTGAATGTTAATAAGTCAAAGCCACACTATAATCAGGGCATTTGGTGGCTGGGTAATTTTAACAAAGATTTAAAAAAAATAATTATAAAAAAGCTTAGGAGCTGAATATCAAATATCCAATAATACTTCTCATATTTGTAATATACATAACATATTTATAAGGAGTGCATGAATTACACTTTTATAATACATCTAAAAACTAAGATATATGTTTCTTTAAGAAACATTGGGAATCTCATTTCCTGACATCAAGCGCATCTTTAAAAGTTAAAAATATGCCTAACAATGTCTCAATTAACTTACTTATGGAAGAAAAACCATAAGTATAGGAAAATATGTCATGATTAGATTTTAGCAATTCGTAAGAAATTCAATTTTTAATATTAGTACTTTTTAAGAAGAAATCCCAAATGACTGATGATTTTAAGTAAAACATTTTTGCAAAAAGTTAATAATGTTGAATAAATGAAGCCAGATAACCAGAATATAATGTTTAGCTATTTCAGTTTTTGAATCCTTTGCAACAGCTGCATTCTACTAGAGGGAGACTTTGTTCCCTGCTTGCTTTCTAATCTAACGTAAGAAAAAAAGAGTTAAGAACCTGTCTTTCAAATACCTTATTTGGGTATGTTAAAGGTATATGGCAAAGGTTTTAAAGACTTATCTTGCTCTTGGAACCATCAATGAGCAATTTTTGAAGTAGAGGATAGGTTTCATACAGAATATCCTTTATATTTGTAGTTTAAAGGTTCGTATTTTTGTCCACTTTTGTCCACTTTTGGACACTTTTGTCCACTTTTGTCCACCCTTATTTTTGGACACTTTTGGACACTTTTGGACAGGGGTGGACAAAAGTGTCCAAAAATGAAATGCCCACCCTGCCCCACACTCTGTTTATTTACTTTTGCAGGTGCCCCTACTTGTATTTCAGGACCTTGAAACTACTGATGGGAAAAGGGCAAGTAGCAAGTCATCACAGACACTAGTGATGAGATCAAACAAATTTTCAAAATCAGGATCACCAGAAAGCTAGGAAAGTCAAAGCACGGGCCGTTTCTAACGTATCGCAGAATATTAGGCTTGACCAAAAAGGTGACCCTGGGTTGATCAAAGAAAAATCAGGGTTGCTTTTTGTGATAAACTAACAGGTTTTCGATATTCCGCTAGAAATGCCGTATGCCATTGAAAATGTAAATTGGTAGCCCTAGTTGCAACCTCCGGTGATATTTTGTTTGATCCCCATCAGTAACAGACACCCAAGTTCTACTTGTTTACAAACAAAGCTTGGCCAAGTACTACAACTTGGGCAAGCTGAACACAAGCAGGGACACGCTGCTAATGTAGGGAGCCCAGACGGTTAGCTGAGGAAAACCGCAAAATGAGGATTTTTTGTTCGTAGCTAAAGTCAGATTGGCAGAAACAAACCAGTCATTGAACCAAAGCCACATTGCTGCGTCACTGTTGGTGCACATTATTGCTTTTCTTGTATAAGCTGACTTAAATTGCCCTGGTATAAAATTTCTCGCGTAAGTTTGGCCCCACAAGGACACTAAAGCAAGGAAACGCCACTTTTTGTGATCACCAAACCTCTCCCGCCAAGTTAGGCCTAAACTTTTGATGCGGAAATTTCTTAATGTCAATTATTGGCATAACTATTGAACAAAATATGTGACGAATATCATTTTTGGAACCATTGATGGCATGTGCTTCAAACCAAACCACCAAAATATACTTAAAATGACTTCAAACATGTCTTGAAGTACAACAACTGAAAAGTGCTAATTAGGTTTTCTTGATAAAGCAAGAATTTGCTCTAAACACAATTGGTCAATATTTTTTCCTAATACTGTCATTTGAAGAAAATTGTTTCAGAAACATCTTGACATAGTTTCAAGCAATTTGGTGAACTTGTTATGAAAATATGGTTCTCACTCTAGGGATAGCCCTCAATCCAAAAGTAGACATATTTCAGTCTGAGCTACATAATGCTCTTTAAACTCATTTGGATGCTTCATAATCATAAAATAATATATCTTAAGAGATCTAACACCTGCTTTATTGTACTACTTTGGATGCTTTTGCAAAAAAAAACAAATTTATTGGAGTCTAAAGTTCACATTGAAATCTAGTGTACTGTACTTTAATATTACTCTGCCCATTAAATAATACCAGCCTTTTGTGCAAACTTCCTAAAAAGTAGAAACCTAAACTCTACTAAACTATAGCTCATTCCTTTTCTACTAATGCCTGATGGTCTTGTCAAATGTGTGGATTGAGACAAAATTATCAATTGTCAATCCCAAATATTCTGATGTGTTAACATTTATGTACATGTTCCTTTATTGCTTATTCCTTACATTTATTTTATATTCAGTGTTAGTTACTCATGCATAGATAGACGATAAACAAGAATCAAGACTAATTGATGTTTTTGAGCCAGTTTTGCGCAATATTTTACTGATTTGAAAGACAATTTTACTTTTTTTTTTTTTATAAATTTGATGCTCATGGGTATTTCATTTATTCTTTAGATTTTCAAAATTAATTCAGAAATATTTTCTATATGAAGGGAGTTGTACATCAAAGAGATCATTATTTGATTAAAAACACTAAAAGTACTATGCTGCATGGATAATCTTATTTTATTGATACTAGAGCTACTGTCTTAATTCAGCGCAATGGCCTAACTTGGCGGTCAAGGGAAAGCCGTGTCGTTTCCTCTCTTTAGAGTCCTTGGGCCACACCATTTTCCCCTCAAGTGTCTGTGTACAAACCCAAGTTTGGGCAAGTTCCCACTCGGGCAAGTAAAGCACCGGACTACTTGCCCTGTTGGTGCTTGCTTCACATCAGTACTTGAAACAACTCTTCTCTTCCGTGGATTTTTAAACTCCTCTATAGGGACCTTTAAGCTGATGTCAAACTCAACCTTCTGGGGAAAATGGTCACGAAACCTCCATTTTGATTCGTCCTTGGGCGGTCACTTCTCACATCTCATTTCCTATTACAACATATTAACAGCTTAATCAAATCGACGGAGATTCTTGGGACAGTCGTCCTCCATCTTGACTGGAATCTTGGGTTAATGCCCATTGTCAACCATTATTAATCAGACTCGAATCTTGTATTTTTATGTAAATATTTGAGCAAGCTGAACCATTATGTCATTTTGTTGCAAAAGGTTTTGCAGGATGAAATCGAGTATCTTGAAATGCTGAATTTGTTTAATGCACCTTTCCTCATGAATACAAGCAGATGGGCACTTGCAGGTAGAAATCGATATCAGAAAATTTGAATTATATGGTGAGAGCGATAAAATACCTGACTAGAATGTGAAATCACACTAAATATGACTAGATAGAATTGTTTATTGTGTGTACTACTCAAACATCAAATTGATGATAACAGAAGGTTTTAATAATGGACTAATAATTTGGAACCATGCTAGGAAAATAGTTTTTTAAACGCACTCACTGGTCAAGAATGTTTCAGGCATAGGTGTTCCATATGCAAGCAGAACGCATAAAAATGAATGGTAAAGTGCACAAGATTTGACATTTAATTCCAAAAAAGGCCCATTTTCTAATTTGTGCGTCTTCATCAAATCTGATCCTTCACGAGCTAAGAAAAGTGATCACAAAGATTGGTGATCCCAAAGAAGTGATATTGTTAACAGTTAAAAGCACACCTTCAACATAAGAGGGAAGTGCAAGAAAATACGTCTCTCTTTTAATGTTTGAAGAGAGTGAAGATATTCTGTACCGGATAAGAATTGTGCCACTTGGGGATTCTTCTTTGCACCTTCTCTATACGGCCAATATTCCCTGTTAGGAGGGTTCCATACTTTGAGTTCAGTCTACATGAAAAAAGTGAAGAGGAGAATCACAGCCAGTACATAAACAGTTTGGTAGAGACAAGCGCTGAAAATCTTGATTACTGCAGAAGATTGGGTGGGTCAGATTGAACAGATCCTGTTTCAGCTCCCGTTGTTGATGGCATTTGGACCGGAGCCAGAAAAACGTAAGTGACTGCCAATATTCCAAAGGGATGTCAGGCCAAGGACAGTAGGGTGTTAGTACGTCCTTGAACGAGAAGGACAAGTTGTGTCCAGACATCACCTCCGGAAAGGTCAGGTTCCCAACACTGGGACACTAAACTGGCCAGCCCAATTTTTGGCTGGCAAAATAGATATCGTTTGAGGATATTGGTGAAGGTGGCATCGGCGGATTTGAGGGCGGATTGGGCGGAGTTGGAAAGCCATATGTTAAGGCAGTAGAGGAAAATTGGGTTGATGTAGGTCCGGAAGAGTTGAAGAACTATTGGAGAGGGAAGATTCTTGATGGGAAGTCAATTGGAAATGTCTCTTCTCTTGATGTTAGATTTGACAATTTCATAGAGGAGAGTAGCTGCCGTTGTGGTAGAGCGTCTGCTCTGGAAACATAATTGGAATTTGTGAAGGAGATCCCTATCCTGGGCCAATCCGGAAAAGCGGACGGCTAAACGGGTAGGTGAACATCATCTTTAATATGAGTTGGCCACTGCAATGGTCTCTGAATAAAATTTGCCTGAGTCCACTGATTGTAAGAGACTCCCGTGGATGCGATTCATCCATCCTTTCAGAACTCTTGAACATTGAGTGTGATCGCAGAACAGCTTCAATCCATAGATTCCATTCAGGATTATTCTTTGTAGTTTTGATCACGACAGCCCAAAACCACTAAACAGTAAGGACTACCTGGCTTAGGCGACATTGTTCATTGAAATTTTGGAGGAATGAATGCTAAATGTGTTCAATAGTCTTAGTAGCGCTGGAAAAGTGACCACCCAGGAGATTTGTTTACCTTTCCTTTTTTAAGATGACGTCATCAGTCAGCTGTAGCTTAAAGGTGCCTATAGAGAAGTAGGGCGAGCAGGAGGCCTGTCTTTCAATCCTTAAATAATGTGTCTGACTTATTCCCATTACTAATGCTTTATTTCCTCTTATTGATACTTCAACTTATCCAATATCATATTTTGGCTCTTTTTCCGTCTGAAATTCTTGTTCCTTCACGTGGGTTGTTCTGCGTTTTCCCAACATCCAAAACCCGGATTATCAAAAGGTTTGTGTCTCCATACCGAAGTGAGAAATGTAACATGTTGCACAAAACCGAGCGAAATCTGCTGGTTACCAATAATCCAGCTCAAAGGCATTGTGGCAAAGACATCCTCAAAGGAAGTAGGAGACGAAGCAAAGTGATTAGCTGAAGTAGGGATAAGACAATTTTAACCCTGATTAAAGTCCCCACTGTCATTCTCCTTGTCGACTTTTTTCAAGAGCACCTGTAGACAACCTTTTCGCACTCATTGACACAGTTCCAATCGCACCGGTAAATATTCATGGTAGGCTGGTGGGCTTCCCTATCCAGGCGAGAGGATCAAACCTCTATCCAATCACCTAACATATAAAGCATACGCAGTTGAGTTGTTTCCGACATCTTTGGTGTAAATTTGAGTCCTTAACGTATCTCCAAATTCTGAATAGGCTTCCTACGCTACACGAAATATGGTTTACCCTCTGCACTTCAGAGGGCGCTTTGTGAGTTAGCATCTACTAAATATAGGGCCGATTGGGCCAATTTCTCTTTATTGAATAACAATGCGTTTGAGTTACTTTTGGCTAATTATGTCAAAATCTTTTGTACGATTAGTGACCTGGGCAACACAATGTTCGGAATAGAAATTTCGATCATGGCATGCAACGAGTAGTTCATTTAGCTATGTACCGTGCCTCTTCCCCACTTGGTTTGGACTGTCTGACGTTGGAAATAAGGGCCCCTATAATGGCCCTAAATGTAAACCTTGCCATAAAAAGGATTATTTCTAGGACATTACATCAAGCGGGTTTGAGTGAGTTGCCCGAGCGCTTTTTTGCGGACAAGTATTTGGGATAACTTCTAAGTTGGTCAAACGAAATACGAAATAGGGCTAGTCAAGTAAACGCGTTCATGGACAACTGATGTTATTCCATGGAGTAAACTCGAAGACAACATGCCCAGCCAAACCTTACTGTGCATGCATTGGATTTTGACATTTTTTTCCATTTTACATGCTTGTCTAGGTCATTAGCATTGTGGTAATGAGCCAATTTGATAGTGCGTTCACTGATTAACACCAAATATGCTCATTTAGTAGGGTTTTGTAGCACAACTCGCTCAAAATCACTCGATTATTAAAAATTCAATGGGCGAATGGTGGGAGTTGACTGTGATGTTTGTCTTAGTTCTCAATGCCCAAAATCAGGGTGCCGGACCACATTTGTCCTTGAATTTCCTTTACTTGACATCCCCTATACACATGTCAGAACTACCTCGACTGCGTTTGAACTTGTTTGAAACTTATTCAAAGTCAAAAGATCTGATCAATCAACATAAGGGAATAAGGTTCCCAACTCTTTCGATGCCTCCTTCACCAAGTTCCTCCAGCGATATTTTTGCGTGCCTCAAAATGCCAGCAATGCATGGACGCATTTTCTATGCAAAACCGAGCCCCTCACCATCGGGCTGGCAAGTTTAGTGTCCAAGAGTGTTGGGAACCTGACCTTTCCGGAGGTGATGTCCGGACACAAGATGTCCTTCCCGGACAAGGACTTGTTAACACCCTACTATCCTTGGCCCGGCATCCCTTCGGAGTATTGGTGGTCACCCTCTTTTATCTGGCTCCAGCCAAATGCCACCAACGTTGGGAGCTGACAAAGGATCTGATCAATCTGACCGACCAACTCTACTACAATATTCAAGATTTTCATCATTTACCTCTACCCTCCTGTTTATGAACTGTCTGTCTCTTCACTTTTTTCATGTGAATTGAACCAATTCTAGTGATTTTTTTCTGTTAATTTAGACAATTATTTTATCTTACTGACCATTCAGTCATTATTTCTTCTTTTAGGCTGCATATACAGTACAACATTTACATATACACTTTTATTTAACATTTTTACAAACTGATATGACCAAGAGTCGCAATGAAGTACTATGATAAGATTTCAAAAACCTAAATAGACATGATTAAAGTGCATATAGACATTTTTTTCCTCAATTGTATTCGAGTACGCTTTTAAAGTTCCTACCCCTTGATAAGACTTTGTTTATCACCGAACTTAATTGCCGATTTGTGAAAAGTCAGAGCCATTGAAATTGGAATGTTATAGTGCTTGAAAACAACCATGGTTTTATCACTGCGTTTGAATAAGGCGACCTGATTCATTACACTCGCTTTAATTCTTGAAACTTCAATATTGGTAATATCATCACGAATCAGATCCACATGTACATGTGACTTTTGGTTTCGAACAACCTGTCTACATCAAGTTATATCTTTTAAACTTTGAGAGACAAATTGATGCAAGTATTTGACTACTTTTTTCCAGCCAATGGCCAAATCATCCAGTTCAACTAAAATTTATTCCTGTCCTCTGAAATGTATCAGACCTCTGTTGCTCTTAATTTGGTTTGAATCATCAAGTGAGAAGGTACTTCCTCTGGCATTAAACGAATCCACATAAAAAATGCCTGGTAATTGGAAACCAATTGGACCACAGAAAAAGTGTTGTAACACTCGCATTTGCAAGAGAATTAAATATAAGCACCTTGCGCGCGATATGAATCTTCATAGTGCCGATTTTTGCATGTTTCAAAATTTCCCTTTGAGTCAACCTTTTTTGTATAAGCATGTACGTACATATAAAGAAATTTCAGCAACTTAGCAAAGTCTTTTTGTGTGAGAGTGTGCGTTTCAAGTTTTGAGTGTTCTTTTGGTTTTTCTTCGTGTTTTACTTTCACATTTTTTTCTTGATTATGTTGTAAATCAAAGAGAAAAGAGCTATGATATTTGCTCTTTGAATACCTTTCTACGTTTTAGTTTCATTTGTTTGTGTTATCCGCTGTTTGTGTTTGTTTGAGCAGTCCTGATGACAAGTTTAAAGTGGCGCAGCTGCCAAATGGTGAAATGAAGAAGGCTTATTCAAATGGTGGTTGAAGTTGCTCTCTCAACTCATTCTTAAGCCATTCCAATGTAGACCAACGACGGATTGACTCTTTCCTCGATCTCTTCGCTTGGTTTTACTTGAATGTGCTCTTTGAATGTGCATCGACTATCCGTGAGAGACGCAGCATACGGAATGGGTTGGAAGTCGTTGGCTTTTCAACTGGAAAAATTTTGACAGCAAGTTTTGCTTTCAAGCATTTGAGATGCATTCCAACCAATAGATACGCGACAGCCTTGTAATGTTGAACTAGAAGCCAACAGAATGAATGATTTTGGCTTCATAAAAGCACCCCAATTACCTCCTCGCCGCCTTCCGTTTGGGAAAAAACAATAAGAACCAGGAAATTACATATTGAACGAGTTTCAACTCCAAGGGCCACACCGCGTCTCCTTAGGTTGTCAGCCTATAGAAAGCTTTTTGTCTTGATTCAGGGGTTTGGTTGTCAATGGCAAAGGCAATGTTGGAATCCAATCGAGGTGGTTTTGATGGAAATGTTCGCTTGTGTGTCGGCCGTTTTTCGAGAAGACTGAAAGTTCTTATTGGCAGCCCGTTATACATCAGCTAGCGGTACTCGAAACAGCAACTACATACGGTCCATACTTTAATCGAGAGTCGGTGCCCATAAAAGCAAGGGAGAAGAATAAGACGTGCCCAAAGGGACATAGCAAATTGGCAACATGAGGGAGAATTGTTTGTTGACTGTTGGTTATCGTGATGCGCAGATTTCTCATCTCCCTTCATGGAATGTCATAGTAGGTATGTCTTATGCCAACGGCGAAGTGGATATGGGACTGTCTATGTGTGTACCCGCCTGTATGTCTGCCTGTGTGCTGGTTCTTTGTTACAAAATGATTTCCCCGTGTACAACTTGCCCTTTAAAACTCTGTCATTTTCAGCTTCAATTTCGTTGATTCAATCACCGTCAGTTTGTTGGCATTACTTTCGAGTATAAATGCTTGGCCTCACACGCCTGCTCAGGGTTTTATTACGCACCAGTTCCCTCGCTTCCATTCCATAATCGCCATCATAATTGCTCCAATATTAGTGTAGACTCTGAAATTTGACAATTTGTGTCTGAAGCAATGAGGGTCGAAGTAACTTGGACCTTGTACAAGCAGAATCAAGTTGGAGATTTGAGAGACTCTCCATATCCGCCCATCTACCCATCCACCTGCTGCGCTATCCAATTAGCGATTCCCTTTCAAATCCTACATACACTACGAGATGGATTCCTTTTCAGAAGTCAGTCAAGCACGTCTGAAGGTACGTAATAAGGGGAAGCGGAAATTTCGGCCAAGGAGGATTGGATAGGTTTCGAGTTTGCAAAATGGACATATCTCACCAAGCAAAAATACACCATAGTGACAAGCGTCAATTTGGCTCAATTCAAATTATTCAGAATCCAATCTCTTGAAACTCTCAGTCATTTCAAGTAGTGCAACGCCTCTCACTCTCATGATATTTCTGGGTAGGTTTTTAATCGTTTGAGCCCTTTGTGAAAGGAATTGTACAGAAAATAGGTGATTTCGTGTTTTAGGGTTACTCTAAAAGGGTCGACGTCCAAAGACGGCAAACCCTACTACCAGAGTTAGTGATGGTACAAAAGCAACCTTGAACTTTAATCTTGGATCCTAAACCGATGTATAACGTTGTTCCAAAGAAACAATGTAGAAATATCTGCCATAGCACATGAATGAGATAGCAAATACATCCCCTCATACAAGATTTATGCGCTATGAAGTGCGTAGAGCGTACCCAATACAACAAACAACTAGATCATTCATTACCTTTTGAGCGTCGATGATTTCGTCTTTGTGCAAATCTTGTACGGTCAGTTCTCTTTAGAACCTTCTTGGGATTGGCTCAGATATGAATTACTTCTTTTTCTTTTACTTTCTTTTACTTCTACTAACATCACCTTCACCACATTCCTCTTTGCACGGTTTCCTTCTAAATGAAGAGTCGAGCGTAGACTGCATGAAGTCCTGTCTTTTCTCAATTTTCTCTTCTCTTGGCCTTCTTTGGTCTTCTCTTGGTCTTCTCTTGGCCTTCTCTCTGTAGGTAGGTACGTCTAGTGTATACCGCCGTCCGTCCGTCGGTCCGTCCGTCTATGTGAACGTACGTTCGTGCGCTCGTCGCATTGGTTTAGCGGACGGCCTTTTTCTTCATCGCCAAGGGTGAAGACGAGACTCTCTGTAATCTGAAAGAAGAAGTCTTCTTCATCATCGTTCGATTCTCTGGAATGGAAACCCACGGGCAAGAAAGCCAAGGAACCGAGTTTCGAGCAATGATGGACCCTTTTCAACTGCAACAAGGCCCACCACACAGAAAAAACGCTCAAAGCAACACCTCAGTAAATACTAGAAGAAGAAGTGGACAGACAGCAGAGTCATTGACTGACTACTGACTGACTGACTGACTGACTGACTGACTGACTGACTGACTGACTGACTGACTGACTGACTGACTGACTGACTGACTGACTGACTGACTGACTGACTGACTGACTGACTGACTGACTGACTGACTGACTGACTGACTGACTGACTGACTGACTGACTGACTGACTGACTGACTGACTGACTGACTGACTGACTGACTGACTGACTGACTGACTGACTGACTGACTGACTGACTGACCGAAAGGCGGACTAACAGGCCCAACGACCACAAAGGGGAATTCTGGATCCAAAAATGAGATGGACAATGAAGGTCAACGGATTTCCTCGCGTCAGTGTCAATGATTATTGGAGATAAGATTCTAATAATTCCTTTCAAAGCATACTTCAGAGCATCATACCCTTTACGCTACAAAAAGGACCGTCAGAAAATGCTTTCTCAGTTCTTTTTAGGTTAGGCTTTGACACACTGAAGATTGGGTAGATGGAACTGTAATGCGCTCGAATTATCTTTTTTTGACAGCAAGAAGAACGCTCGATCACATCTTACTTCGTGGTCTGACCACAATTTCAACCAATTCAACACTATAGTTACGCTTTCAGCCTGCCTCCGTCTTCGGCTAAGGATTAAGGTGAAAACCGCGACCTTGGTTAAGTTTGATTCCCGCGTTTGGGTAGGATAGGGTCCTCAATGAAACTCTGTAAGCTCTTTGAAACCCCTCCAACTAATTAAATTTTCTTCTTAGTTGGTCCTAAGATCATGACGAAGACCAAAATCTCAACGACAGTACTCATAGGCTGAGCCAAGGATCAAAGAACCTTATAGTACAATTTGATGACATGAATACAGGTGAACTTTGTCGCAGGTTCTGATATGAATTTCGTTTGGATATAGTACTCCTGGCTAAGATTAAGGGTGTCCCAAACCCGAGAATGACGGTACCACCGCACAGAGACCATAGGGAGAGGGAAAAATAACTTTTATCACGAGGAACTAAATGCATTTTACTCCTCACAAGTTGGGTTCTGGTCGACTAAAAAAGGGTTCATCAATTTGAAGCTCAATCCACCGTCTATGTTAAAAGTGACAAGCTCTTGAAACTCAGCACGATGTAGGCAAAAATGACTTATATAGCGTCACATGGGTAAGATTATACCTATATGGTACCAAGTCAGTCATTTTGTGCCCAATGTGCTGATATTTGAGAGTATGCTGCTTTTGACACAAGCGATTGTTTGAGTTCAAAATTGGCGATCGCTTTCTTAGTCGACCAGAACCCAAGTAATGCCAATGAAAGTGCATTCAATCCATCGTGATGAAAATTACGTTTCTCCCTCCCTACCGTCTCTGTTCCGCAGAGTTACCAGAGCCGTCTTTCTCGGGCAGCATCGGCCAAACATGTTGAGGATAATTGTCCAGGTCCGACGTGTTCGGTTTACACACCTGACTCTGGTCGAGGAGAAGAAGATTGCGCCCAAACAACTCAAATTTCCTTGCACAGCAATTAATAATAACTCTCATGTTTGGTCCTTCAGCATTTTAATCACTCATGTTTATTCCAGACTAGATTCTCAACCAGTTTATGCATTGAAAAAGAACTGAGCAGTATATTGGAGCTGTACATAACTGTGCTCTCTGTCTATCCAGTCTTCGAGATCAATCGTGTCAAACCCTACGAAAGTTATTTTAAGGGATTGCATTTACGCACATAATTGATTGCCAACAAAGTAAAAGTAGGCTACATCGCCACTATCCCCAAAGAAAGCTAATCATATTTGTTCCTCACCACAGAGATTGCTTACCACTCCAAATGGCCAACGAGCAATATATTTCCAACCCTTATGAAGGCCTCGAAAAAAGAAATTGTGTATTGAAAACGATTTTTGAATCTATTTTGCCGTTTTGGTCTTTCTTGCTCTTTACGATGGGGAAAATAAAGCATTTTTTCACCAGTTCGTTCACCAATCGTCAAAATCAGTAGCAGAGCTCCATTTAAAGATCACCTTTTAACGATTTGATTCACAAGCTATGTTATTTGTTGTACCGATCTGTCACAGACTTTCGGATTCGCCTCTCTTTATTCCCCAGGTTATCTATGAAGCTCAATACTGAACTTCTTCCTCAAATTGGGGAAATGGCCCGATAAGAATTGGCCCTCCATTTGTTTGGTGCATGTGTGGGAAGTCATTCAAGGGATATTTGTCCTCCAAGGAGGAGACATGGCGTAGTGGTTAGCGCAGTTTCCTATCAAAAAAGAGGTCCCTGGTTCGATTCTGAGAGAGAGTGCTCATTGAATTCCATCTTCATGCTTAAGTACTCCATTAGGAGGTAACACAAAACTGAAACGTCCTCTAGCGAGGTTCCAGAGAGCTTTCCACTCCACTTCTGCCGTACTCCATGCCCCAGCACCCCAAATACAAAAAAACATCCACTGTGACTTCAGTAGTAGCTGAAAGTAGAATGGTGACCGCTGGGAAATGGGTGCTGTTAGCACCATTAATTTGTCCAGGGAATGTCCATCAATGGTAACTATGTGATTTTGACGATGCCTGAACGTCGTGCTCTAAGGCTGCGTTTGTGTCCATCCCTTTGTGGATAATATGTCTATAATTCATCAGCACAGAGCCAAGGCTAGGGCAACCACATCCTTTGGAAAAGATTGGACATCAGGAGGCGATCCCCTGTGATGATGGGTTAATTAATGGCTTTGGTGAAGATAGAATTGCTAACATTGACAAGCTTGGGCCACTTGTTGGATGCCTTTGAAATGGATTGAAGGCCAAGTGATCATGGATGATGGAGAGGACTTCATTTGCAACTTTCCACAAGTTCCAACTTTTCTCAAGCTCTGAAAGGTGTGTAAATTTCCTCGCACCAATGCCAATAATGTAAATTTGGTTTTTCAAACTCCTTTTTGCCAAGCTAACACGGTAAAATGAAAAAAAAAGGTCAGGTTCGTTCAAACTTGTTTGAAGCGGCCCTTTTGTATCACTGCCACTTGCCTAAATGTGCAAATGGAAGGGTCATCGGAGGCAGGCAAGGCAATCATCAGGTTTCGGAGCTTCTGCCTTGTAATTCCCTTCAAACATCTCAAAAGATATTTTCGTGGCTCCATTGAAATATCACCTTTTAACGTTTTGATCCACAAGCTATACTTTTTGTTCTACCGTACCCTCGACCGTTTTACCGCTAATCCCCATGCTTCAGACATTTTGAGCTGAGAATTTCAGTCGACGCAGAGGTTACTTGGTTCAGTGGATAAGCAGTGTCTTGATGACGGAGTTTGATTCACTCTACTCTATTTACTGGTTCCTGTCTGCCTGGAAATAGCCATCACAAGCTTTTAATCGATTATTACCTTAAATTTGGGTCTCCGCACCATCAAGTTGCAAAATCTTTATTTCCTAAAATTAATTGCCAGAGCCAACTGCTTCATGTCTTTCCTCCCATGGCAAGTTTGCCAGTTATGTGGTTGGTTTTGTAGTTGAGAGCTATGAGATGCCGACTGTGGGAACAACTTCGAGTTTTCTCGTTCATTGCAAGGAAAGAGATCAGGGCGTGTTTGTCACGTGGTCTTGGGGCCCCTCTGAGGAGAACTATTTTTCGTGGAAGTCTGGACACGATTACACGCCAGAACTTTATCCATGCTTGACCAAAGCAGCTCTTTTCCTCGATCAAAGCAATGCCTACCTCAGCTATATAGGCAAGTTGAGAGTTCAGGACAAATTTGTGAGATCACGATAGCCAAAAAAGAATCCGGTAACTTTTTGACACAGATATTGGTGGGGTTCTCGTTGTTGGGACATCCTAGGTTTCTTCATAAATCAGTTTGTGAGCTTGTTTAGATAGAATGGACTTTACCACAGGGGCGTGGAAGATTCAAAGGTACGACACCAAGATCTACAGCGGTGGAATAACTGATTAGGGTAATGATGCAGTTTGGCGTGGTGGAGTCGTCCACAGCAAATGTTGATGACGATCTGCTACCTCCGGCAATAGTATTGGCTGAAGGTTTCCATGCTCTATTGAAAGAAGGTGTCCCGAACGAGATGAAAGTCATGCTCATGGCTATTGCCAAAAAGTTCTTAGTATCCTGTTGACTTTGGAGACAAAGTGAAATGCATTGCGACCAATTTCATTGCCAAGAGGAGTAATGAAAAAAGAAGGGCTCAGAAATGTGCGCAACAGACGAGCCATTCTTGAAGGCTTAGCAAGTTTATTTTGTAGTTGGAATGCTAGAGTTGGAGCGTTGAGCCTTGCTTGGCTAACAAAGCCAGCCATCACATTGTTTGTAGACATATATACGATAGCACACTTTTCTTCACTTTTTGATCTGAGACTCTAAAAACATGAGCAAGGTTTGGGTTTGGTTGGGTGAGTGTGTGACGGGAATCTGCCTCTTGGTCTAATTGGTTATTGTTCGTTTAATAGGGAGGAGCAGCAGGAGAACGCTTGCGTGGGCAGCGTGTGGGTAGGTTGGACCTGTGGCTCGGACTCTACGTTCTCCTAGGTACACCTAGATTTTCCCATAGGAAAGGCTTTGTCTCGGTCCTCTATGAGATTTACCACATCAGTAGCTCTTCCCACGGTCATCTTGGCACTTGTGTTTTGGTGCGACTTATATCGGGCAGCGAAAATGTTCCTTTTGGATCAAGAGTATGCTACCTCCATCTTGACTCTCCATTGCAAAGGTGGATGCGTCCTCCAAGGTTCTGCCCTTATTCACAAGCGTTTCATAAGACCAAACTTTATCCACTGCATTCATTCGGACCGTCGTAGAGGGGACCCGTCGTGTTCTTGTTTGAGAAGGCAAAGGGTAAACCTCTCCAATTGGCTTCCATTCTTTATATGCATTTCATATCCAATACTTTTTAATGAAACAAATATTTCTCTTAATCGAGTCATCTACCTGACGAAAAACTTACGCCTTATCTGTTTCCTTCTAAACTTGCTCATCCTTTTATAATTTACTTCCGTGCACCATCCAGAAGTTTTAGCTATTTTATCTTTTGGTTTGGTTTGGGTTTTCATGGGCTTTACTAACCGCTATATGGTATGTTATACATATATATTTCATAGATGAAAGATTATCATTCGTCTATTTTTTAATTCCTAACCATTAAACAATATTTGGTCTACCTACGAATTTGACTATCAAATTAAACTTCCTGTTTTCTGTTTGGGAAAGTCAGCAAAAAAGGAGCCTGCATTTGATAGCTCCACCTGCTATCAAGGGTTTGATCCAACCAAAAACCAAAATCATTGTGTGAACAAAAGCGCTTTCAGCATTGGCACTAAGCTCCAGAAGGGAATCATACCATACCATGTGTATAAATCTAGAACGGGAGTCAAAGTGCTATAAAAGGGCACCATAAAGTATAATCAAAATATAAGACAATGCTTTGTGTTAAAAGGCCAGATACTAGCGTCTTAACGGACCATCTTTCCCTGCGGACCGGCCAGTGTGCGAGTCTATTTTGTTAATAAGGCCATATCGGAGGTAAAAAATTAGCACTAGCTTTGGGACAATTTCAGACCCTCTGGGTTTTTAAATGAGAATGGTTTGAATTCGAAGCGTCATATGCCAATTTTACAAAACCAAAAAAGATATAGTAGAGACCATATATTGCATTCAGATTCCTAGCAGAGAAAAAAATGCTGCCGCACATCTGAAATAAGGCTCCAAAGATTATTTTTTTATTTTGTTGAGGGCCCAGGCCATGGCCTCCTTGACCAGGCATAGAGAAGGAGACCGTGCGCGTGTCTTGAGGCAAACTTACCTGATTGAGTGAAGAGAGAGCGGTCAGAGACAAGTTGGTACTGTTGCGGCTACGCGACACAAATTTTATCACATTAGTTCAATTGAACAACGACATGGCGATTCATTTTTCACAGACAAAAACTTTTATCGTTTACACGTCCTGAAGTGTTTTCATTGAACACAGTACTAAATGCCATTGATGTAGAACAGTGGACGAGGGAGAAAAATGTTAGAGGGGAAAAATCATTTTCAACCCATGATGATCAAAATATTATGAATTTAACTTACATTTCCGTGCAATATATTTATCAAATGACTGATTTCAACTTATTTCATTTGCCACTTAAGAGTACATCTTGGCAGATGTTGCAAATGGCAGGTTTGAAAAATAGGCTGAATGGCAACAGCTTGAGGAATTCCATTAGAAGAAAACAATAAATTTTGAAAGCTGAATTCAATTCCAGATACCATTTTGCTCCCCTCGTCCATTTCTCTAAATTAATGGCATCATTTAATACCGTGGATAACTTTTTCAGATCACGATAGAACTTTAAATGCCTTTAAATTCTGACATGAGAAAAAAAAGCGAGAAGAGTGCAAGAACTTGAGAACATTGATTTGATACCGGAATCAACGAGTGATTTTGGTTCACAACAATCTTTTGCATTCATTGTCGATCATTATATATTTGAGGTTATCGACTTGGTGGTTTGAGTGGCCTTTTGATTGCAGAAACAGTGACCGAACAATGTTTACTTATTTAAAAGGCATGAATCTGATACAAAATCGAAATCTTTTATTTATGTCTTAGGTAAACATCAAGGGTGCTGAGTTGTTACTTCACGTTTTCAAGCGGTTACGTTGGACGTAAATAGTGCAAAAAAAACCTTCGATCTCATACCTAATTAGAATAACTGTTTTTCACTCTTCGTCTCAAAAGGCGACCAAATCTGGCTTCTTCAAATTCTTCTCAATGCATTTAATTCTTCCCTCTCATACAAAAATACACACCTTGGTTTCCTAACCGAACTGCATTTTGTTTTTAAGCTATTGGCTAATAAGTTTGACCCCAATCAAAAGAGCCAACTTGCTCTTTTGTTTTTTGAAATTTTGTCGGTTTGGTCACAATCAACCGCGCTTGGAGCGATCCTCCCGACGAAGCGGCAAATTCTCTCACAGATCACAGAAAGTTAGAGCACGTTGCAAGTCTAAACTGTGAGACTGACGCCGGAATTCCCCTGTGAAGCGCAGTTTTATCAACACATTACGTGAAATTCGGTTTCGTGTAAACGCACCATTAGCCAATCTATGAACTTCTAGAAATATGGGCTGTGAAAAAGCTTCCCACCAAATCGGCCTATTCTTGGTCATAGCAACTTTGAGTCACATTTTTAATTAAAATGAATGGAGTAAGAAACGCAAATCTCCTCAATTGAAGGCAGATTTTGTTTAGATATTATTTACTTGTAAGTGGTTGATTTCAAAGTCATGTTGTCAAAAGCTTATGTAGCTGACCAAGAGCAGACCGAAATTCAAATTTTATGTAGTGTTTACTAACTTTGGATGTATCTCCTGAGTTCCCTAAACATAGATTTGGGCTCAAATTTGGCCAAGTTAATCTATTTGATAAGATCTTGTAGTCGTATGTAGTGCTTATTTAGAATAAAGTGAACGGTTTAGGAGATGAGAAATTTTTGCTCCCGTTCGCAGTCCACACCTCTAAAAGTCCTTGGTCCCAGTCAATCTTGCCTTAGAGCAAGGGTTTCGAAACTGGGTTCCACGGACCCCCAGGAGTTTGTGGGATGAAGTTTGAGAGTGCTCATTGAATATGTAAGGTGTAGGTTTTAATTGTACTGTTAGGTTTGTGTTTTAACTGACTTATAGAAGTGACTAAAAACTATGATTCAAAAGGAAGCTTTGAGAAACGAAGTGACATCTTGGTTTTTCATCCCACCTCCCATTTGGCTTATTAATGAAGCCATTATATACTTACCACGCATTGGCTGTCTCCAAATGGGTTATATACATAACGTCCCTTAAACAACACTTATTGATAATGTCCAAGCCTTTTCGAGGATGTGCTCCCTTCGAAATTGGCATTTGGAAATGATCAGACATTGCAGATGTTTATCCTAGCATAGAATTTCAAGCTCAGGCAGCATCGCATCTTGTATCAAAGTTTTGACGAAATGAAAATGCTGAGTATATGATTTAACATCGGACTCGCTGTAATTGAAGGAACGGGAAATGGAGGGCTGCCTAAGACTAAATATAGATGACCACTCGTAGACTCCATGGGGCTGACTTGGCATTGGCTGGCTGTAACCGGCAATTTTGCTCGCCAGCTAAGTCGCAACACATTTGATTCTCACCGGCGGGGAGTGATACTGATTTATTGTTGTTAAGTTTCAACCTTTGCCCGACAATCATTAATGTGAAAGATAAATGGGAAACAGATAATTTCAGCCCTACCAGGTGCCATATTTGGATGCCAAAAAAGTGGACATCTGGCATATTTGGGACCCTTTGGCATGCAAAAAACAAATTTGGTAAGTTTTTCTAGTCTGGCATGTTCTAGAATGTTATACGAGAACAAGTCTCTGTTCAGGCTAACCTCCAAATATGTCAGGATTACCTCGATTATTTCAAGGTGCAATCATGTCACCAACATTCAACTGGGCTTTTTGGAAGATTGAGATGGAATTCCGAATGCCTCATCAGTAGAAGAATGGAAAATGTTTATGTTTTAGAGGTGAAATAATTCAATTAAATTCACTCCCAAAAAGGCAAAATGTTACAATCAAACCAGGCCAAATAATGAATAAGAACTTCAAACATTTGATGGAAAATTATCAAATATTGTTATGTTTGGATTTTTTCCAAAAATCATCGAATTATATGCTTTTTCAATTGAGCCAAGATTGGTTTATGACCTTAACTTTTTATACTATCACGACCAATAAAACTATATTTTCTACAAGCATCAAATGTTAAGACTATTACCTATCTTTTTGCAACAACATTGAAGCAAAAGGGTAAAGTGCATGGAAAGAACGAGGCTTTGTTAGGTAGGTATTGCCTCCGAAAGCGGGATTCGAACCCACGACCTCTGGGTGACCATGTCGTGCTTTTATTGGGTACATCAGACTACTCAGTTAACATGGTTTTGATAAGCCGTTTCTTCTGTTCTTTTATATCAATGCAAAGCGCACACCATACTTTATCACTAAATATCAAATCTGGTGTTGCAAGCAAAACAACGGCCATCATCTCGATTTCTAAAAGCAATCACTCCCAAGGATCTAAATTTCACAATTTAACTGGAGGTCTTTCCAATTTTCGTCGGATACCCCGGTAGGCTTTGATCTCGTTAAGAAACGGGGCTAAAACGATGACCTTGGATCGGTTTTTACCCTCCATGCTTGCAAATAGACATTTCATTTGTTCATTTTCAGCCATTGTGCTCTAGTTTTTACAAATTGAATGATGATTGGCATTGGAATTCAAGGATCGTGAAATAGTTGACTCTTTTTCGCTCTGTAGTGGTTAGCACTATTATTCATTTTTAATAGGGCATGTCAAGTAAAGGAAATTCAAGGAAAAATGTGGTCCAGCACCCTGATTTTGGGCATTTTGGGGAGGGAGAACTAAGACAAACATCACAGCCAACTCGCACCATCCGTGCGTTTAGCTCAAACTAAACTTCGATTGCTGAAAACTTGAATCGTAGAGAAAACATGCAAGAATTCTTCTAGCTACAACGTAAAAATGCCATGTACCTCTCTATAATTTTGAATGTGAATGGGGAGAGAATCTGTCTTGCTTGGATAGCGTGACTGATTTTTTTCAATTTCTGGTCGGGAGTTTCAGTTCAACGGGTTCTTAATTTCCGTTTTACTATTCGGGTACTTATGGCGGCGTCAAATATGTCCAGTGTACCGTCGTCCATGACTTGTATCAAAATTTAACAATCACGCCAAGATGCAACATTGATGTTCACAACTCATCTCCCAAGTATAAGTTTATTACAGGCAAGTTGCTTTGTTCCCATGAAGCGCTCATCATTCTCATTTTTCTTTTAATTTCTTTTGAATTCTAAATTCAAAAGGAGTATAGCTTACTTCCCTAAATTTGCCAGTTTCACCTTTGAAGAACCAATCACGAGTTATGGAGTTCAAGGTGGCGGCAGATTTATATGGTCCACCCTGTATTGGATCCATTTTTTTCTTTTCCTTTATCCTTTGTTGGATTTCCTAACCTACTACTTCCTACTCATTTTTTTCGACCTTCCCCTTTCTATGTCTGAACAGTCTGGACAAGGTGACCAAATTAAGTACTCTAGATCTAGATTGAGCAACTTTTTCATGGATCAAGAATTTTAAAGTTTCTGGCTATTTGTTTGGAAAATCAGCTCCTTCATTGAGTTTTCAGGTTTTTCGCGCAAAAACAAAGGAAAGCTAATAAATGAAGACATTGAAGGGGAACCTGTCAACTCGAATGATCTGCCAAGCACTTCATAAGTGAAAACTAATGCGGTAACGGACCAAAGTAAGCCCTTTCTTCTTTTTTTACCTCTGAAAAAAAATTTGCCCGAATAAGCAACTGTCTTTGGAGGTCTATCTAACATCAAGCATGTTAAAGGGTAGTTGCATAATCAGCATTTCCTGGTGGTTGTAACAATAAGCAATTTGATAAACCTGTCCAAAACTTGATCAAAATTTGTCTTAAAAACATTAACTGAAAGAACCTTGTCAGGGGGGACGGACAAATGTAGGTTTCGATTTGTGCCGCCAATTTAAAGTTGAAATGCATAACCTTTTAACTTTATGCGTAACTTTGAAAACCGTGGATGAAGGACACAAATTTGACACTTTTTGTTGTAATTGTATGAAAACCATGATACTAAATGTCCATAAACATGGCCATACCTGAAGAAAGCGGGTGAGTAAGAATTGAAGGCTATGAGGTTTTATATCTCCCTATGCTGTGAAAGGTCTTTTTGAAAAGTGAAAATAACCCTAATCAATAATAAGGTGGGGCAATTTTCTATTTTGAAAAAATAGTAATGGTTCCACATATTCTTGCCGTCTGAAGACAAGTCAAAGGCACATGCTCCATCCACTGATGCTTACACATCCAATATTAAACGCCGCCATAGCTCCATCATGGCTCTTCTGAGCCTTCTGTGCCTCCGCTTTCAAGATGAAGACCGCCACTCCGTCGTAGCGAGTCCCATATTGAGGAGTCACGGGAAGCAATCCTAAGGGTGTCCCAAAAGGCAGTGCGTCTTGAAAATGAAGTGTGCTAGAAATTGTACTATATATACCATGACACTTTTGAAATGACCTATTTTTTTGTATGATCATAAAATAAGGTCAAAACAAGGCCAAAACACAACAAGAAAAGATTTTTTTCACTGTTGGTTAGCATTCTATATTTGATATGGATAGCGTCACTGATTGTTAACATGGATTTTAAAATACGCGATTTAGTTTCATGTTGTGAGATAATACTTCACTAAATGAAAGTGGCGCCATCTGACTAGTTATTATTTGTATTATTAGTGTTTCCGTCACTTCGAAAGCCATGTTGAGACTCGGGCAAAAGCTTCTTTTCCTCGGTAAAAGCTATCAATTGTTCGTTGGCTGCTTTTTTAACCAGCTTTGACAGCACTGGTAACACTGACAAGAGTTACTCGACTCACTTTTAAGCTCTTCGGAAAGGTAGATAGTGTCAACGACTTGTCGATCAGAATAGTAATGGACTTAAATATTGGCTGTATGCGTACGTACGTGTGGTTACTCTACGGCGTGAGGCCCCCAACGCTTCAGCCGCATAACTCATGCAAATCCCTTCGTCTATCATGAAAATGTTTGACTCCATCCGCCTATTTAAACTTATTTAAGCCAATTACAAAACCAGTACATTCTCGATATTGATCCCGTGCCAACCTTTGAGAAGAAGGCTTTATCTCATTGCCTCCATGTCTACCCTCGGATTGATAATCACAAGTCGCCTCTCCAACGCCCCTACTCTGATCGCCATGAAGTCATTTCCAAGGCCCCAAAACCTTCATCATCAACCAGCTTTTCTTCCACCAGAACTTCTAGGTCAGAGAACGCTCGATGGAAGAGTATAAGAGTAAATTGAAACTCGATTGGTTTTTAAAGTCAAAACAACTAGGTTTAAAATATACAAATGAACGGAAATATATTTACTCTCACACTCTTTTTGGAGGTAAGGGGTTTTGGTATTACGGTGGAGGTCAAACGACCAATGCTTACGGAAATGCGGACATTTGCCTGGAGTTGGCCAAGATCAACTCCATCGATTCTGAATTTTCTGCCTTGAGGTAACCTTCAAAGCTTAGTCCATTCTTTTTCTGAGAAGTCCCTTGAACACTTGAGATTGCTTTTTTCAAACATTCAAAACTCTGGAAAAGAGCCACAGAAGCAGAGTTGAAGCGAAATTAATGTAAAGCAATAAAATGCTCAATTTTGAGTTTTACTCGTAGAATTATTGGACAACTTGCATGGCACCAAAGACGAGTTTGATTCAAAGCGTAATCGACGACGAGTTGTGCCACGAAGTCAAAGCCGTTTTTGGAGCACCTTAGATGGAGTCTAAGATTTTACCCAGTCGCATTTCAGAATATGCGTTCACAAACCACATGGTATTCCCTCATTTAAAGTGAATACTGCGCCATACGTAAAGCAGACTGCTGGATGGAGATAAATGATCTAAATAGAAAAAGGAAGGAAAACCCCTACATGACAACAAGTACAGAACTACATGTTTGCAAGACAGATTGTTAAGCAATTCCCATTTTTAATTGTAGAAAATGAACCCAAACAAGTAGTAATGCCACAGGGATGGAGACATTGGGCGTGGTTTTATATTTACAACAAATGCATTTACAGAAAAAAGTGAATTGATTGTCTTGCTACTAATGCAACTTTTTTAGCACTCTTGTTCATTCTTTCTGTTGTGACCTGTAACTTGAAATAAGCTAATATAATCCATGGTTTTGCCAGTTATTTCCTACGTCAAAATGCTCAAAGGATTTGCCCCCCCCATCCATTGGCCAGATAGAAATGCATGAAAGCAAAAATTAAATGGATTTTGCCATTTACACAACAATACTAATCCTAAACAAGTGTCAAGCTCTCATTGACACCCGAGGTTATTTCAGAGACTAGGTTATACTAAGATGAAGTGTATGCTAACAAATTTTGTAAGTGGTGGTTTGCTGTAACAGAACATATTTCCCATTGGACTCCGAGTTTGTCATTACCGCAAAAGGCTCGCAAGGCTCATTCTTTTCAATCACGCAACCAAGGTCATTTGAGGGTGTACTAAAAACGGCTTAGGCTTAGTGTAAAAGTAGGAGGGAGCTGAGAATCTAGTTTTCGTTAAGAGATCTTTCATAAGGTAGCAACTGAACATGTGTTTGCAAAGACCCTAGGAGAAGAGGCAACAACAAAGTGAGCGGTGCTACTGAATTGATTTGTGTTTGTTGAAAATTACCATGAGTGATAAAAAGGAAAAGGCTGTTATCGTGGGTGGAGGATTGGTAAGCATCAATGCCTCTTTTATAACTTTTGTCGGTAATGATGTTCTTTTGGGGACATAAGGCGGGGGTGCTCATTTGATATGAGGGCAGGGACACTGCCATGACCAGTTCTGTGCTGGTCTTGTTTTGTGTGTTTATATTTAGGCCTGTAATTAAGTCCTAACCAGTGGTTCGGGTCTCGTAATTATTTTTACACATTCTTTAGTCTTTCATTATTCACGGCGGTTCCGACTACACTTAAAAAGATTGTGCTCAAATGCCAAGCATTGTAATTGCGTTTTTCCTTGTTGAAACAGCACAAGGATCAAGTTTGAAAAAGTATGTTTCATTAAGATAAGCTCTTATAAGGATATTAATCCACTGAAAACCTATTAGAAGATAGCATTTTTAAAATCGTTGTTAATAGACATTGTGAGCATCCTTAGTTATGTCTTCAATTCAAATTTCATAAAAATCCATTGAACAGGCTCTGATATATTACCCTTCAAAAGATGTAATTTGCAACAAATTAGGCTGCAAAATGCTCTGGTTATACCTTACAGAAATTGCCAAAAAATATAATTTGCTTTTTCAATGTCCCAAAAATAAATGAAAACGTTCCATTTCTCAAAAGCATGCAGAACAACCAAAAAATAGTATATAATATCATTTAAAACTTACTTAAAATAAAACATTCATAACTATAATATCATAATCGTTAACCATGAGTTCATTTATTTGTGATCGTGAAGTTTAAGACATTTTTATTACCATTTGATGAAAATGCTTTTGGTACGTAGAAAATAATCCGTGCAAAAAGTGGCAAATTTGAAAATTAAACTGGCAGATGTATCCTTGTAAAATTTCAACCACAAGATTGGCTAGTCTACCATGCCAAGTTTAAGAAAGAATAATTGGAAATTTCAAATACTTAGGAGATTTTAGGTGCCTATATTAATTTATTTTAGGCTTTAGGGAAATGTTTATGAAACTGAAAGAATATCATTTATTTTCATGCTATCATAAAAGCACATCATTTGTTTTTTGCAATTAACTAAGTTAGGTTTATGTCATTTTTCGATCTATTTTATTGCAAAATGCAACTTTCAAAGTGTAATAACTAAGCATCTGCTGAATAGATATTGATAAAATTTGATATCAGTGCATAACTAAGAGTTCTGATAATATTGTTTGGCTAGGTTTTGCACAAAGATACTTAAAAATGTATTTTAAGTGCATTTATATACTAATATGAGCTACTTTTAAAGATACTTTAGAAACAAAAATTGCTCCTTTTGTTTATTTAGCAAAGAAATTGGCAACTAGAAGTCTTGGCATTTGAGCAAGTACTTAATCAGGAATTATAACCACCGTGTATTGTTTTCAATGCAATTCAATGCAAGTTTGAGCATTTCTATATTTAGTGTATGGTACCTAATGACAAGAATGCTTATTGCGATAAAATATATAAGTTTTGGTGAAGTCTTCTTCAAAGGATGACGTAATTTGCATAATTGTAGCCATATATTACGTACTTTGCCCGAGAACGTTGCCTCGTCACGAGTTCTGGAATGACAATCACTGAAGCCTTTTGAATATCTGCAAAATCATTAAATGATAAGAGTCATTTCAATATTTCCCTACTCTCCTGATCTTCCCTCATAGACCCCTTCAAGCTGATATGACTAGGAACTTAGGTTAACGCGTGCGTTCTCTTTCAATATAAGATTATGAGTAGCGGTCGACCGTAAATGGTTTACCGTTCAAATGGATAAACGTTTGCAGTACCAAGCCAAATATCTATCTTCCAAGGTACCTGCTTCTTGACGAGCTACGGCAATTTTTTACAGAGGAGTTCACGATTTAAGCGGCAAATTCAAAAAGCATGGAAGTTTCCCGAAAAAAGCTATTGCAAAGTCAATTTACTTAATGCTTAGATTATATCAGAGAGAAAGCTTTGAAGTTAGATGCACCTTAGCATCCTTTAACGTTCTATTTCACTGGAATGAGCTACTGTTTACAAGCGTGTAATATAGGACTGACGCGCTGTAAGCCAAATTCGATCTTAGCTAATTTGGTACTCAAAGACCCAACAGTCGGCGAAAAAATTTAACTGCCTCCGCTGTTTTGCTTCCACGTAAGAGCAAACTTTTAACGTCAGTAAAATTGACAACTTCAAATGCTTGGGATTTTTGTTTCGATAAAGTTGAATAAATAACTGAAATTATGCACGGCGCAAGTTAGCTTGGCATCTTGTCGGTAATTTTGTTTCATGAATGACTTCAACTGTTTGCTTTTCCCTCCACTTCTCAAGGGTAGTTCACTAAAATGGTTTCTAACGAAGACGTAATTCGTTCAAAGATTGCTCCACAAACTTCTAAAGTTATCTTACATCGACCGGGTGATTCAAGATTACGTGATAGGTGGTAAAGTGTCTATTGTCCCAAGACATTTTGGTCTCAGAGGCTCAACAGAAAATCACGAAACAACCTTTTTGCGGAATTATCACACCGGCAGCTAATCGGAATGTAATCCTTAGTAGTGCTAACTAAAATAGAAATACCTAAAGTGTTCAAAATAATTTTTAGGTTGGAGCGTTGGAGGCATGTTTTCTAGCCAAACGAGGTGTAGAGGTACACCTTTACGAATACAGAGACGGTATGTATTTCGAAAGGAAAGTGAGTATCAGACCAAAGCCAGCCCATAATCGACTCGAAATAAAATGAAGAATAGGGGCCAAATATTAAGGCATTATTGTAGAAGTATAATCGAAATTATGTATGCTCTAATTACCATTGTTAGGGCTCTTTTTAGTGGCGAAATCTTACGAATACGATGAATCACCATAACTTATTGATTAGAAAGTAATTCCCTTAAACCAAAAAATATAGTTTCAACAATCCATGTTGTATCGCTTTGTGTCGAAGAATGTGCTTTTGAAAACAGGTATAGTAAAAGTGATTGACTCGGTGCAAAAAGCGGTGCCGAACTTCCACAAGCTGAGCTTTCCACGTCAAGTGGGCTCAATTTTTGACTAAGTCACGGCAAGTTATCTTCAATTTCTCTAATTTTTGACGCAATGGTTTGTTGACATCTGAAAACGCCACACAAGTTTCAGATGCCTAGGCCATCCAGGGCCTATTCTGGAGCCAAGACCGTTTTTGGCCAAACCACTTGACCATCGATGTTTGACCAGCCATAACTCCGCCTGTAGTTATCATTTTGAGATTAATTTTGTATCAAAATACTCCTGAGACAATGGCCTTTTAATTGAATTATAACAAAAAAGTGGACAATTTGAAATTCGAAGAGCAATGCTCTTATTTAACCTTTGACCTTCGACATTTATGTACTGGTCTGAACGATTTTTCCCTCTTGCCCAGAGTACGATTGTTGACTGGAACATCCAAAACTTTGAACTGGAAAATGGCGATTTCCGTTCAGTTTAAATTTCCCCCCTCCTTCGCCTCTTTACTTTGGTGGGGGTTGCTTGTTTGTCACGACCCGCCCTAATATAAACATGATGAAGGTCAGCATTGAGAAACAGTGGCATGAGATGCCTCAAGCTACATTATCAAGACATGCGCAAAGTTTGGGCCACGATTGGAGGCCGCCATCGGGGCCGAGAGAAGCCATATTGAATAAAAGCTGTTGATGGAACACCTGAAAGAGGCTTTTGTTCTAGATATTTTTTCTATTCCTTGTTTGTTAATAATTATACCCCATTTTCTAATGAAAGACGATTCCCTATATTTTCCAAAGGCGTTCAGAGTTACTACGAACTGGAGTCGGCTGATATTTGGGGGGGAAAGCCCTACGTAAGTTCTAAAAAATCTAGTTGTCAAATTTGGTACAGATGTTGGTATAATGTAACAGTATTTGACTCAATGTATGGCATATGAAGCAAATGATTTTTTTGAAAGCACGTTTTATTCCTGAGGCTGAGACAACTTTTTATTAGATTGGACGACTTTGGGCTTTAGAATTTGGAACTTGGAAATTATTTAATTTTTTTTATTTTTTATTTTTTGAACTTTCTGGCAAGACCTCATGAAATTGCAGAAATATTTAAAATTTTCGTCCGCTGCTTTTCCAACCTAACGTTGCCCATCTTACCCATCTTGCCTCGAGCTCGTCTCTCTTGGAATGTGAGTGTGGCCATTCTCTATGCGATTCACATGCGCAAACGAAAACGAGAACAATGTAGTGAGACTAACAATACCCTACGTGCAGTAGTTGGAAAAGCTTTGTTGTAAAAGCAATCGGCTTTTCCCTAGAGCTAAAACCAATATTTCTGTGATAGCTAATTTATATGATGATAAGAGAGGAACAAACAACTATTGTCACATACAAGGAGAAATGCTCCGATCTATATTCCCATAGATAACTACGTTACATTATGCTTGTTGTCATTGAGTTTCTCAATCAGCAACAATGAATGAATGTTTTTTGTGCATTAGCGTAGAAATTTGTCCAAGTCATTACTTACCACTAGTCCAAGTGTATGGCTTATGCGTTGCCATTTTTATCCAGATATTCGCAACATGGAACATGTGGCCGGAAAGAGCATTAATCTGTCGCTTTCCGTTCGGGGCCGAGCTGCACTGGCCCACCTGGGTTTGGATCTGCACCTCACGCAGGATTACGGGATTCCCATGCGGGCCAGGATGATCCATCCAATCCAAGGCCACACGTACGCTGTCCCATACGGTAAAGAGGACCAGTGCATTTACTCTGTGGGTCGGCGATACCTCAACGAACTTCTCCTCGACGGCAAGTGACTGACAAGCTCCAAGCATGAGTCATTTAACCTTGGAAATTGATTTGTTGTATAGCACATTTCTTTTTGATTTTGAATCCGGACTATTTTTTTTAAATGTCGGACTTGTCGGCAAGAAAAAACTTCGTCTTATTTTTCAACAAAATTAAATTTCATCCCACAAAGATTCCATTAACAACAATAATATTAGTGATACATAATCCCGTTATTGGTGGCATGCTTTTTAGTACTATAAAGAAGAGATTGATTATATCTCCCAATTTTTGATGCCGCAGAATCAAAATTCTATCAATTGCAACCTAGTTCATTTGCCCTTCGCTTCGATTTTCATTATCATGCTTCAAGAAGGTATTGTGCATTTAGGTTACCCTTTTTTTCGTACATTTTGGAAAAAGGCGTCTTGGGATTTGTGTGGAATCTACTCCAATTTTTGGTGTTGATTATGATTAGATTATTAATCGAGCGGGTAAAAGCATTGAATTTCAATAGGAAATATTTTGGCCATTTTCTCAAAAAGTAAATATTTAGACGTTTTCAATCGCGTGGGTAATATTTTGCACACTTTTATCATACTCGCATAATCGTTCGAGTGGTAAAGAAGATGAAGCAAATAATGATTAATTTTTTGTGCTTTTATACTGCAGCTGGGCCTTCCATGAACTTTACTAACTAGATATGATAGAGGGGAATTTTCAACTACGTATGGCTATCTACCGGATGTTTCATAATGATCTGGATTGGTCTCACAGGGTAACCCGTTGGAGGTTAGGCAACAACATAGAGTTTAGTTTGTACTATTTCACAGATTTTTTAGAAACTTTAGAATGTGCATGAGGAATGAGGACCATTAGTGAAAAAAGAAAAATATACCTGTGTTTAAGAAAGTAGGAGAATTGTCATTGTTATTGATAAGTCCTGAAAACTACTATAGGTGACCCTCAAATAAGAAGAAAAGTTGAACATTGATTGATTGGTTGATTGGTGGGAAATCTAAATAGCAAGCTGGGTGTTGACTTAATAGCTTCTTCTTAGGTGATATCAATCCCATCCTAAGTAAGCTACCAATCTAGTCACACTTGAGTTATATTTTGCTCCCCATCTCGAGAGCTTGAGTACGCAAAATGAAGCAAAAAACACTATCGAACAAAACTCAAAGCCAAATGTGTATTTCAAGTATCCGAAATTCGAAGTTCTACTTGTATGTTTACGCATTTCAGTAAGAAATATTTGCAGCTTTTTGAATTAAATAGTATTTAAATATTTGGCCGTTTTTAGTGCAATGTTTCTTAGTTATAACGTTAGGCTATTCCATAACTATTTTTATTATGTTTTGAAGTTCTCTACATTATAAACTTTTTTCATCAGAACAGCAAATCAGTCTCCAAATTTAGTGGAGGCCATTTGCATCCTGTTGAGGATTGAAAAATACCCTAATTGTACCTAAAAAAACATTTACTTTGACACAAACTTGCCCATCGATTTTTTGCCGAGTTTCAGATCGAGAGGTTTGCTCTAATATATTTTCTTCCCTACGCTTATTTAAAAGATTGAAGAAGTCCAAGTTACCGATGTCTGAAATTTGTAACTTTGAGTTAGGCCGTAATTCAGCCAAATTGGTGAATGCCCCAAAAATAATAATCCTTTTAATCACCATTGACTGATTTTGTTTTGGAATATTTCAG
>NC_081450.1:8203602-8209688 GCF_007210705.1 Tigriopus californicus | reverse complement strand
AGTATTTTTAGATCACTTGCAATATGCCCCTACGTGCTCAACAGTTCCTCTTAATGAAAGCTTAATGAAAAAATCATATAGCCAAAATTTGTTAAAAAGTTTTTTTTGCCCAAAAATGACCGAAATTGTTGAAAGATTTAACCCAAAAAATAGTTATCTTTCCGATCCCTATTCATGGCACAGGGATATGTAACCTCTCTGACCTTTAGTCAGAGAGTAAATTCAGAATAACCTTTCAGTAAGAAAAACGGAGAGAGAAAGAGAAAGAGAAAGATGAGGGGCACCCTTGATCTGATGGACAGATTGAATTCTGGCTCAGATTAAACGCTCATTTCATCGGATTCTTGACAATACTTGTCATATTTTAGGCATGACGTGGAGCACAAGATCCAATCTGATATGGTACTTGGATGTGATGGTGCTTTTTCTAATGTTCGCAAGGCCCTGATGAGAAAAACACGTTTTGACTTCAGCCAGGAGTACATTCCTCATGCTTATTTGGAATTGTGCATCCCACCCACTCAAGGCGGAGAGGTATTTAAAATGATCCTAACGATACCAGTATAACATTGTTTATGTTATCATTCACGTGAAGACATGTTGTCCATGAAATGGAAAGTCTTTTCATTAGTGATTAGATCTTCTTACTTTTTTGATAACCTTCGTTTCTCGCAAAGAAGATGGCAACTTTGTCAGTATGTGCGTGTCTTGAGATGATGACGCTGTCATTCCAATCTGTCAGCACAAAGAGTATCTGCTTTAGACATTCGTGCCCAACGAAGCCTCGAGGCGAGATGAACCTCAGCTGCAAAGCAGTGTGCATTGTTGGTACTCGCTTCGGCACATAAATAAAAAAAAAACGAGCCAGAGTAGAACCACCCACTGTCAACTGTGGTTTAGTGTTCTTACTTCATGGATTCATGCATGGGAATCATTGAAAGGGCCCCGGGTTTGGTCTTAGATAAAACAATTTCAGTCCAGGTTGTTCTATTTCATTGATTGCATGAAAACCAATTGCAACCAACACCTTCAGGTTTGAGAAAGACAAGCGGCGAGTGCAAAAGAAACGCTTATTTTGGTAGCAAAGGAGAATGCCTTCACCATGCGATGGATAGACTCGAACCATATTCAACACCATTGCTCCCAAGAAAATACGCGCAAAGATTAGCGGGTCTCTAGAATCAAGGACATAAAAGAAATATGTAAAATCCAAGAAAACCTTTTACGTCTTCCTCCTATTCGTTTTCGTTCCAGTTTGCCATGCCTCCCAACTATCTTCATATATGGCCACGTGGAAATTTTATGATGATAGCGCTCCCGAATCAGGATAAATCCTTCACTGTCACCTTGTTCATGCCATTCGAAACGTAAGTCAATAAATAAATGGTGCCCACCGACCAGAGCGAAATACAGTGATTAATTATGTTAGGGTGGAATCACGTAAGGAGTCCTAGACTATGTTATCCGCACCGTAGGAAATACTTACTTTTGAAGAGTGGTGTTACTGTTGATCAATAACTTGAACTCTATTCCAGATCAACATGACCTTCTCTTCTCTTAAGGCTTTCATTAAGTGCAGCTACTTTTTGCTTTGATGACGTCATCCTTTGATTAATAGTGGGTATCCATATCCCACCAGACCCTAGAAACTCGAGGTGAAAACCCAGTTAAAAGTTGACAGGCGACAGACTGGGTAGTACTGGGCATCGAATAAATGAAACCTGTAACTTGTCGGACCAAGAGCGTTTGGAACGTCAGTCATTGAGTCTGTTTTCATGACACAAGACAATCCCATCCAACCAGGAACCCTTTTAATCGTAATGAGAGATGATTGCTATGGATTTTTTTGCTTTCCCGTTCCCCGATTTCGAAGTAGTATGTAGGTACCTTTTCTTTGAACCAGACCTCTAATTAGAACTGCATTGGTCATGTCCTGATTTCAATTATCTTAACATTTAGGTTTAAAAGGTAAGTAGAGCGTTGACCAAAAAACGGATTAGTTGTGAAGGGTTTTACTCCGACAACGAAATTTAAACCCAAGTCCCCTATGCCTCGAAAACTCCAACTTGCATCAACTTCATATACTAGGAAATACAAAATAACCTTTTTGAAGCAGAGGTCCACAAGAAAGAACTATAACTGTGCCAAAGTCCAATGACGATTCAATACTGGAACAAAATACGCTTGGGATTATTTTCATAAACTTTCAGGAATATGCCCAAGTCAAGGACACTAGAGCAAGGAAACGCCACTTTTTGTGATCACCAAACATTTCCCGCCATGTTAGGCCTAAACTATCTGTGCTGAAATTTTTAGATGTCAATTATTGGCATAGCTATTGAACTAAATATGCGATTTATATGTTTTGTAACCATTAATGATTTCTTGCTTCAAACAAGTCGTTTAAATATACTTAAAATGGCTTCTGTCATGTCTTGAAGAACAATTACTGATGAATACTAATTAGGTTTTCTTGATAAAGCAAGAATTTGCTTTAAACACAATCAGTCAATATTTTTATGCTAATAATCTTGTGTAAAGAAAATTGTATCAGGAACATCTTGACCAAATTTCAAGAAATTTGGCGCACTTTTTATGAAACTATGGTTCGCACTCTGGGAATGTCACTCAAGCCAAAAGTAGGCATATTATAGCTCTGAGCTACAAATTACTCTTTTATACTCATTTGAACGCTTTATGATAATAGAATGATATATATTAACAAAAATGATACCTATTTTACCTGACTATATTGAACGCTTTTGCTAAAGCCTAAATTCATTGGAGTCCAAAATTAAAATTAAAATCTTTTGAGCTGGATTTTGCTATTGCTCTGTGCCCCTTAAATAATGCTTACCTTTTATGTAAACTTCCAAAAAAGTAAATATTTTAACTCTACTCAAAGACAACCCATCCATTTTCCACCAATGACTGATGTTTGGTTAGTCAAATTGGTGGATTGAAACAAATTATCAATTGTCCATCCTATCCTAGATATTCAAATAAGTCAATATTTTTTTCCATGAATGATTTTGAGCAAGTTTTGCGCAATATTTCACTGATTTCGAAGATAATTCGGTTGTTCTTGATTCATTTGATGTTCATGATTATTTCATTTATTCTTCTGATCAAAAAGATATATTCATAAATATTTGGTATGTAAACAGAGTTGTATATCAAACAGACCATTTAAAAAAACACTTAAATATACTATGTTTCATTGGTAATCGTATTTTATTGATCATAGAATTACTCTCTTAATTCAACGCAATGGCCTAACTTGCCGGGAGAAGGTAAGCCGTGCCGTTTCCTCTCTTTAGAATCCCTGACACAAGTAGACACTGTATTGAGCAATTCATAAAACAATGTTTCCAAATTATACTTTTTGATCTATTTTCGACCTTATATACTATTTTATGGTAATATACCGGGTGTGCCGTAAGTTCTCGGATAAATTTCATTAACACCTTTAACAAATAAAATTCCGCTCAATGACCTTCGGGTCAACCCCTTTGAATACTCCTCTCGTAGATAATGGAGGTAAAGATATTGAGTAGGTCTCATCTAGGAAAAATTTAGGTGTAGTCCTCCAAAATAACGGAAAATTCGATGAGCATATCCATTAGAAGGTGGGTAAAGCTTTCAAATGTGTGGCTTGGATATATTGGACGTTGAAGTCCAACGATAGTGGCACAACGCTGACTCTGTGCAAGCCAATTGTTTAGCCACATATTGCAATATTGGGCTCCGATGAGTTCAACAGGTTTGCAAGAGGTCGAGCAGGTTCAAAGATGTTTTACCAGAAACATAGGGGGTATGAGAGAGCTCTTGTATTGGGAGAGGCTATAAAAGTTAGGACTGTACAATGATCAGAGAAGGTATGAGAGAGCTCTTGTATTGGGAGAGGCTATAAAAGTTAGGACTGTACAATGATCAGAGAAGGTATGAGAGAGCTCTTGTATTGGGAGAGGCTATAAAAGTTAGGACTGTACAATGATCAGAGAAGGTACGAAAGGTATCAGATACTGTACGTTTTCAAAAGCATTCATGAGCCTTGTCCCAAACCAGGATTTAAGGTCAATTCTAGTGACCGTCAAGAATCCAAGCTAATTCGAACCATGAAGTCCACTTCACTTCTCTTCTTTCTCGGGCTCCTTCATTGTTTAATTTGCTTCCCTCTAATATTCGTAAGGAATACGTAGGCCTTATTGAGCCGGTTACATCTTTCAAGTTGGACTTGGACATATTTTTAGACTACATACCAGATCAAACCTACATTAACGGACTACCTCGGTCTACCAACTCAAATTCGTTACTAGACCAGACATCATATAAAGATTGAAAGGTAATAAATAGACTAATTATAACCTTTCATTAAAATAGTACTGGGTTTTACATTCCTTGTAGTAGATAGAAAAGCCTGTGAAAAAACAAACCCCCAAAAATATGCTATCGAGGAAGGACTTCATTGATGTCAAAAAGTTCGACAAGTTTGATCTTCATGATCTTCTCAAACACCTTCGCAATATTCGAAGTATGAGAAATGAGCCTATAGTTATTGGGGAGCAACTTATCTCCCCCTTTGAAAATTGGAGCAACCATCAGGACAAGGAGAACTTAAAAGCCTCAAGTCCCTGATGGCCGCTAAAGCATCTTAATCTGTAGCTATGAGATCATCAAATTGTTCAATTTGACTAACATCATCAACCTCAACATACTCGTCATTAGAACAATGAACTGTTGCATCAAACTCAGTGTGGCTGAAAACACACTACAGAACTGATCTCCAATCATGTTTACCATAGCCTCTACATTAGGAATGGCTTCCCCATCAACCTCAAAAGGCTAGAGTTTCCATAAGAGAAAAAAAAGCCCTCGGAATCAACCTGACCTCCTGAACCACCTTACTCTCATTTTGTAATTAAGATCTCCATCGAAAATGATTACCCTGAATTACGTCCAACTTTGTTTGGAGACCACCCACAATTACTGGATTCGAACTAGTCTTCAGCCTTTTTGCTAGTTATCAACTATTTGTTTGTTTTGTTTGTTACGAAGTCAGATGGCAGCTCTCTCGCTCGGCCTGCCATCTGATTTTGGGTGTCCCAATTGAGGGATATTCCCACTTCGTCGTCACAGCCAACTAGTTTTCACGAAGGTGACCATTCCTCATATGGCAATGTGACAGAAGGGTCAGCTTCTCAAAAACGTGTTTGAAGCCCCAAACTTGCATCACTGACTCTGGTACCAGCAAACAAACGTACCTGCCAGAGCTTGCCTAAACGTCCCTATACCCATCGGGACTAACCTCCCACTCTACAACGCCAGCCGGAAAATTAAAGTCCCCTACAAAGAAAACCTTCAAGCAAAGTGCCAAATCCAATTCATTTCCCATGAATTGAAGAGCTGACAAAAAAGAGCTTACTGAACAAGAAGGGGGACTATACACTGATACAATTGACATATGAAGACCTTGGATGTGACAGACTAAGACCTCAACTTCTCCGTTCGACTTTTGTACATGAATAATGTGCAAATCATTTCTAACAAATAGGCATATACCTCCATGTGGGAATATGGGATTATCAGGACGTATGCTATCACAACGAACTAAGTTGAAACCAACTATGGTTAGTTCTTCATCTAAGACCCCTGGCCGAAGCCAGGTTTCTGTTATGGAGATGAATGAAATCCCTCTCTCTGCGGCTAGTTCTTCTAAGATCTTAACTTTTGTGGTGTCTTTTTTTAGAAATCAGGCAATGCACGTTCAAATTTAGCCCCTTTACGGGCCTCTCTTTTGACGGAACAAGTTCACAAGATCTTGGACCATCCTCTCCAACCATAAAAAATCCCGCTTATCAACAAAGCTATGTTCTACTGGAGGCAAAGCACGAGCTAATGGGGATGGTTGGGTTTGGGAAATGGGTTGGGCAGGTACATTTGAATAGGAACGTATTTTGGGAAAAGGGGTGGGACAAGGAATATTAACAAGGAGGGTTTTTATAAGAATGGGTATACATTGGGTATTTAAGGGAAGAGGGGGGAATTGGGTGTGAGAATGGGAGGGAGGAGGAGAGGGAGGGAGG
>NC_081450.1:8186335-8203140 GCF_007210705.1 Tigriopus californicus | reverse complement strand
GACACCATTTCGGGTGGTCAATCTGACAGCCTTTTCCTTCATCAGGACATGGCTGTTTCCAGCAAACAGGACAGACTGTTTTATCTACAACTGTCTTTACGTGGTCGTCAAATCAGTCAACATCTCAACTACTGGGTTAGCCTGTTCATCAAGTAGAACCCTGGTTTCATTGACCCAAGCAACTAAAGCCTCTATAATAAAGGGCTTATTGACTACAGAAGGACCCTTTGCTGCCAAGACCAAGTCCAAAGATTGTCTAGGCTCTTTACTGACTTTTCCAAAAATAAAATAGCTTCCATCATGAATGCAGAGGAACTATCAATTAACAGCAAAATGAAGAGACCAGGAAAGAGGAAAACTAAAAGGCTATGAAATCCTGTCTTGAGATACAGAAAAACAAACCAAATAGGAATAAACTACCTCACATCAAACTAAACATACCAGTTTTAAGATGGAGACAGTAAATAAGAAATAAGGGACAGAGAAAAGCATGGAATCAAGAACATATGTAAACTAGGAAAACAACACAAAAACACAGAAATAACTCAACAAACTTATCTAACAAAAATGCAATTAATACACTAGTGATCAAAGATTGATGACTATCAATGACCAATACAATCAAACTAAAGAACGACGACCTCTACACATAATGATTGGGAACTTAATGTATTACAATACAACATCAGAGAGAAACTGTTAAAGCTAGACATAAATGGGCAATAAACTTATTAGGTTTTAAAATAATTACTTCTTACCAAAGAGCCGTGAAAAAAAAACCGAATTAAGTGAATAAAATGGCAATTCCCATTTATTCACCCACACACAAACACCACGAACACTACACGTGCCCAGCAACAAAGGAGCAACAGAGGAAGTAACACCTTGGTTCGAAATTTCTGGGAGATAAGGAACAGTATCAAACTAAAATGCGTCTCAGCGAGCTCCAAAACAGGAATGAAATTCCACTAAATATTTTCTTGTTTTTCTAAACTTACTGATCATTAGTATCACATATTTTGCCTTTTTCTGGATTAAATTTTTCAGGTATTTCACATCTAGAACTTCATCTTTCCATCACGGCATTTTGTGTCATTGTTGCAAACCTTTAACAATCACTAGCCGACATTCTCCAGCTTATTGGACATTGAAGCAAGAAAGGACAATGACGTCGCCATCAAATTTTGAGAGGTCGCTTGTGTTTTTGAGGCTTAATAGTTCTTTGTGAAGGGATTACATTAGAGTTCCAATTCATTTATTCATTAAAGGAATGGTTTATGTAGCATTGCAGTTTTACTCATTAACATGCTTAAAAAATACTTTTTAGCCTGAAAAAGTTATTTTTGGACTTCATTTTTCTACATCAGAATATTAAGTTTTTTACAAAAGCCTTTGTGAAACCTTAGAAAAGTGTTTTGCCTAATAATGCGCGTTGAATCTTGTTCTTTTTTGGTACCTCTATTGTTTTGCAAAGCATCCTAGTCATGATTACTTAAGGTCGGAACGATGGCTCATTTATGAGAGCGTATCATTTTTTGAGGACTTTCTTAACGCTAGGGAACTCGAGTGTGCAGAACGGATTACAAAAAAGAAATGACGGACACGAAGGCTGGTACTCTTCCATAAAGGATTTTTTCTCCATCTTGGTTGCTCACTGCATAAGGCTCTCTTAATTCCTCAAGTTTCTTTGGTTGAGTGATGGGCCTCAGGGGATCATATTGCATTGAGACGTCCCAAGTTGTTTGATGGGGTACTGGTCTCAACTTTATTGGGACTGGGCCGCTCTCGAACAAACATCAAAGAGATCAACTTTCCCCAGGGCTCTTCTATCAAGAGTACGAGTACGTACGTCTAGATCATGATCAACGGCAATCATAGGTTGGGTTTAGCCGCATGAAGCATCATATACTATTTACCGGAAACCATCCCAAAGCAAGCTTTGTCCCGTCCTATCATTCTTTCATGCTCCTACTTCTCCATTCTCTTTGGTCTCCAGATTCGATGCCATAACAGATGACACGTCACTATTGGATTTCTTCCTGGCAAACTTTCCAGACTCCATTCCTCTGATTGGACAAGCCCGTCTTATTGAGGACTATTTCAACATCAAGCCTTCACCTCTGGTCTCCATCAAGGTAGGATTGGTATCAACTCAGATCGAAAAGAACTGGATAAAATCTCGGGGTGTTCTGTCTAAGCGACATTTTTCTGGACGGCAAAGACATAACGAACAATTTTGAGGTGTTTTTTTTGCTTCATTCAATTCTAGATCATATTGAAACGATATATGCCATGGTAATAGAATACACTTGAAAGACACTTGAATCCCAATTAGAATACGATTTATTAATCTGTTACTGAGTCCGATAAAATATATTGTATTCGAGTCGAGCAAAATTGCAGAAATTGACGGTACGGATGTACCAAAGACCCGAATCGAAGCATTGGTAAGAAAACTGGTCAGTTCAACACTCTTGAATTTCTGCTCGAAATCCAAACAACATTTTTGTCGGAGTCTAGTCATATGGGATTAAATGGTCCTTTGTGATCGATTTTTAACTTTGAAGTGCCCCCGTCATTTCTGAACTCAAATCCCTAAACAATAAATACCAATTTTCGAAACTTGATAAGGCTCTTTAACCACCGTGACAAAGTAGAGACAAGGCAGCCTTATGGCTAGTGCTGGGACGAGTCCGGCAAATGTCGGACTCGGACGAGTCGTTTGAATTTTTACCGGACTCGCCGAGTCTTTTACTATAGTCAATTTTAGCAAAAAGACTCGTCTGGCAAAATTCAAAGAAATATTTTTTTACGAGTCCGGCCAATTCCTGCGAAATCGAGAAAAAGACTCGAGTGCACTCGGACTCGAGTCCAGACTCGCCTCAGCACTATTAATGGCTTGCTTTGGGTCCGGTTTTAAGATCAAAGCCAACGAGTTGTATCTAAAACTGGGTGTTGTAAGGCTCGACGAGGAATTGATTGCCACCACTAAATCAGTCAACCAAACAATTCTGTGCCATCATACAGTACATGGCGAGGCATCGGAAAGAAAGCACACTGTGCACTGGATCAAATGGAAGGTTAGTTGTTTGGATGGTTGGGTATTGTTAAGTCAGCAAAATTAGCCGCTCTCCGTTTCTCAACCAATTAGAGTTCTTTGAAGTAGACACTTTGAGCGACCACTGATTCTGTTCTGATGAGGTCATGGTGTTGCGGCGAGGCGTTTTCCTCATTCTGTTAGTAAATTGCCGAGATCTTTTGGTTGATTTAGTCCCTCATTTTCTAGTGTTCCCCCTATAACTATCAGGATAAGGTCTTGATTCTGGGAGACGCAGCCCACGCCATGGTGCCGTTTTATGGACAAGGAATGAATTGTGTAAGTTTGACACCGCATTGCTTTCGTTTGAAAATGCCAGAATTTTACAAGAGTTTCTTGTGAACTAATCATACAGAGATGTTTCTCTCCTTTAGGGAATGGAGGATGTACTTATTTTGGATCAATACTTGGACAAATATCCTCAGAGTCGTCTCAAAGCATTCGAAGAATATTCAAGAACGCGGAATATCGACGCTAAAGCCATGTGTGATTTGGCCATGTACAATTACATCGAGGTGATGGATGCTCAATTTCCTTGGCTCGGGTGTTAATGAAGTGTTTATTTTGTCCAAATTGTCGGGGGGTGGGAGGTCAATTTAGAAAGCTTCTAGCTTGGTCATTAACTTTGAGAGCGCCACCTTTACAGGTAAGGGGGTAGGGTCCCTCTCCCGCACAATGACAGTACGATGAGATCTTTCCCGATGTTTGAATGTACTGAAAACATTTCTCTTACCGTCATGTGTTCATTGAGTTGAACACATGTTGGAGTGTGCCATTTTTCCGTGTGATTGACCCTATTCGCGTTTGGCTTCACAGATGCGTGATTTGGTGGCCAAACCGAGCTTTTGGATCCGCAAGCGATTGGATTCTTTCCTTCATTGGCTGATGCCCACCTCCTGGGTTCCCCTTTACACTTCTGTCACTTTCAGCCGGATGCGGTACCACCAATGTATCGCTAACAGAAACTGGCAGGATCAGGTATGTAGATGGCGATAGATTGGGATATTTTGAATTGGGTCATTCATTATGCATGAACCAGTGTAATGTGGACGGGGATGCTAAGGGCTAGAATAAAATTTGGAAAGTAAGTAAAGGCATTGCGATCTGCTCCAAATAAGAGGCCTTTAACCTGCTTTAATTTTCAGCTTGATCGAACAACTGGATCAAAAGTTGTGCCTCAAAGTGCAGCGCATAAGAAAGCACAGAATGGATGATCCTTTTGTAATCAATTACCTCATTTGAATAGAGTCATAAGAGCTAATAGAGTTAGCTTTTAGCGGAGGATAAGTTTTGACTCGGTTATTGATTGAGTTGAAAATTGAAATACTGGGATCAATCTTATTTGAAAGAGAACGCAGTGGGTTGATGACTCGATTCCGAAATGTCAATTCTCCACCCTGGCACCTCTAGTATTATAGTGATTGATGGTTTGTGCTTTATTAGATAGCTAAGCATGCGAGGTTGGAAGTGGCCCCTGTCTTGCGCATAAGATGCTCCTTAAAGCTCAAAATCTAATTATCGTTGTTGCATTTGCTTTTCAGACACTGAGTGGCCTCGCGTCTGTGTTTTTGTGCCTCTCTGGGGGCTCGGTGGTGGCACTTTGCGTCTTGAGTGCTTTCGTGAGAAATCCTCATTGGTTGGAACGCCTTCAATGGTTGAGGGAGCCACTGGCTGTCTTCCCTCAAAGAGTCCTGAGATAACCAATTCGCCCTAGAAGAGGGAGGTCTTGGAACACCACAGGATGTCATTCCGAAAACATAGTCGACATGTACCAAATTCAAGAAGATGCTCTATCTGCACAAATTTTATTCGCTGTGTGCTTAACGACTTTTGAACTTCTCTTGGTGTATCTTCAAATTAAAAACCTTTGGTGCGTTTTCGAAGCCGACTTGTCAATACAATAGAGAGGAGAGAGCCATTTGGTAATTTCGGTGTAGTGAACTACGACACGTATTTGTTATCCTGTTCAAAAAAGAGTGTTTGGCTACTCTTTTTCCTCTCAGATCCTTACAAAAATGTAAGTTGAGGTTGGTTTTTAACCAAGACATAGATATATTTTGACATACCCACATAAGCATTATTTCCACATGGCAAAAATATTGTTTCCTAGTGAAATCATCAGGGCTTGGGGGGGGGAGGGGGGGTCAGCAAAGCCGCATTGTCGTTCTGATGGAGTTACGATGTGTTTGCGATGGACTTTGCAACCACTTTGCTGTGTGGTTCGGAAAATCAACTTTCAAGTTCAGGCAGCCCATATGTTGATGTCATGTTTTACTAACCGCTACAAGCAATGTAATCCTTTAAAACAGGCATTTTTAGACCAGTTCACTTAAGAGAAGATAAGTTAAAACCCATGTCTAAAGGAATTGACCCCCCAGGATTTGAAAGGCGTGTCAAATGAAGTCGAACGAGCATTTCACACAAAGGCGCGGAGCCTGGCCAGCGCCAGAATTGTGCATCGTATTCAATTCAATTGGCATTAATCTATCGGATGGTTCAATGGGTTCCCATTGCTACAAAATTCGAACAAATTGAAAAGCAGTTTGAAAAAGCATGGCTATTTATTCATCCGTTTATGCAATAAAATCGGATTTAATGTCATTATAGAAATGAGAGAGCTCTCGTATTGGGAGAGACTAAAAAAGTTGCGACTGTACAGTGTTCAGAGAAGGTACTCGTACGTACGAAAGGTTCGTTTTCAAAGGTCGCATTGACCTGCTTGGGCCAAAGTACCCATTTCATTTGCCTGAAATGGAACTACATGCAGCCATAATAAGTTAATGATTACAAAAAAATGTCAATGATTTTTGAAAAGAGAACTAACAGTTAACGCCATTCTTTTTTTTGACAAGGACCGGGAACTGCAAATAGTTTCGATTTTTGAAGAACCACTGTTCCCCTTGTGATTGTCCACTCTCTGCGAATGACTAGATGAGCAAGTCGAATTTTGTTGACCATGGCAGAGACAACTGAGCGGTCGGAATACTCTTTTTCAAATCTTTTCCGCCATAAAAGAGACTTATAAAAAACTCCTCATAGCAATGGCGCGCGGGTTATGATCAATGGTGGTGGTGATTTCGAGTAAAAAGTGAGTGTTTCGAGATTTCAAAGTTCGTGTACCTCGCGAGAAAGACCTGGCTGGGTTCTACCACGTGTGCAATGACATGTTATGGTCGTTAAAAAATGAACTCTGAGATGACAGCTCGGCAGCTTGCATACACTGGAGGTTGCGTTGGTTGCCTTTCGTCCATGGCGTAGCGTATTGTAACTTTTGAAGATTCTTTTTGGTTGAAATCAAAAATGTTTCGGGTTTGAAACGTGTAGCCGAGCGGTCTAAGAGGCAGCGTGAACAAGGCAAGACACCTCTCCCTTGGTGTCGTGGGTTCGTGGGTTCAAACCCCGGCGCCGGAAGTAACTCTTTTACACCCAGACATTACTTGACTGTGGGATGAACCAGTCAAGTGTAGGCAAAAGGGACACAGGCACTGACACTCTTGATTTGATTCAAACGCCCATTGTAGTCAAAGAGGTCATAGAGGTCAAAAAGAGCATAGTAGGAAATGCTCTCGAAATTTGCGATGTCCATAATCGACAGAAATGCAAAAAGGCAGGCAAAGGGTGTAAACTGGCTCACCCAGAATGGTGTCCCAAACTTAGAGAGTTTGGCCTTCTCAAATTCAATGAGAAGGGCTGTTCCAAGCAGGGGTGTAGCTTTTTCCACCCATTTATGTGCATGAGATCTTTGAGGCACAAGGTATGCCTCAATTTCAAATGCACAAAGGCCCATCTCAGTGGCACTAGGAGGAAGAGACAGCAGTTGTCTCAACCTCATTGTCAAGTCTCTCAACAGACTTACCCCACCCCTTTCCTCTCTCCTTCCCTATTTCCCTCCCCTTGTTCCCCTCCCTCTCCTACAACCTCACCCTCAATTCCTTTAACCTCTCCTGTGCCCAAACTTTGTAGCCCTAAGCCCCCCTCTGGTCGCCATGAGCCCCACGCATCTTTTAGATCGTATGCTCAGGTGGCGGCCAGAGTTCCTTCTCCCTCTTCTCCTCCCCTTTTACCCTCTCCTCAAAGGTTCTCTTATCCTCCACCTAAGGTTAGTTTTGTCCAAAAACAGGATTTTTTAAGGTTAGAGAGCCTAGTCAAAGATTTGATAGCTCTAGTCCATCGAAGGGCTATCTGCCCATAAAAGGGCTTTATTTGAATGTGCATTGTCTTATTTCCAAAAAAGATAGCACAAAGATCAAGGTTCTTGAGGAACTAGCTTTAGATAGGCAGGTCTCGTTCATTTCCATGACAGAAACCTGGCTTCGACCAGGGGTCTTAGATGAAGAGCTGGCCATGGTTGGTTTCAATTTAGTTCGATGTGATAGAGTACGCCCTGACAATCCCATTTTTCCGCATGGGGGCGTATGTCTATATGTTAGAAATGACCTGCACACTAGTCATGTAAAAATGTCTAATGGAGAAGTAGAGGTCTTAGTTTGTCATCTTCAAGGTCTTGATCTGTCCATTGTGACAATATATAGGCCCCCCTCTTGTTCAGTAAGCTCCTTCTTGTCAGCTCTCAAATTCATAGGAAATGAGTTGGACCAGTCAGTTTGCTCAAAGGTTTTCTTTGTAGGGGACTTCAATTTTCCGGCTGGCGTTGTAGAGTGGGAGGCTAGTCCAGATGGGTATATTCCCATTTCGAAATCGACGTCTCAGTCGTTCGAAAAGCTGGAGGAATTTGCGATCTTGCGCAATCTCTCTCAGCATGTTGGTGTAGCCACCAGAGCGAATAGCGTTCTTGACTTGTTTTTTTCCAATGACCCTGATCTGATCCAGTATGTCCATGTGACACCTAGTAATCTGTCAGATCATCATGTTCTCGAGATAGGGTCGACCATTACTCAAAAGCCGGCGTGCTCTAGAGTAAGACCGGCCAAAAAGGTCGGTCTGGCTAAGTTCAAGTTCAAAGATGAACATTGGCCGTTGATTATAGAAAGGTTAGAAGAGCTTGATCTTATTTCAATGCTGAAAAAGGAATCGTCCATAGATGTAGCCTTAGACAAAATGATTCTAGTTTTTGAGGACGTCTGTTCCAGTCTAGCAATCTCTGAATGTGTTTCACAGGGCGGGGCACATTCTAAAATTCCGAAGTATAGGAAGAATTTGTTCAAAAAGAGTTGCAAACTAGCAAAAAGGCTCCAGAGCACTTTGAATCCAGTAGTTGTGGCTAGCCTTCAAAGAAAGTTGGATTTAATCCAAGGTAGAATTAAGGCCTCCATTGAGACAGATCAGTTGAACAAGGAAAGTAGAGTTGTTCAAGAGGTGAGGTCGAATCCGAAGGCGTTTTTCTCTTATGCAAACTCTAAGAGAAAGATCAAACACCCTGTAGGGCCTTTTGAGGTCGATGGGGAAGCCATAGACAATGTAGGGACTATGGCCAACATACTTGGAGATCAGTTCTCTAGTGTGTTTTCAACTCCACTGAGTTTAGGAGCAACAGTCCATTGCTCTATTGATGAGTTTGTTGGGACTGGCAAGGCTTGTCAAGCTGAGCATTTAGATGATCTTGTAGTCACAGATCAGGATGCTTTAGAGGCCATCAGGGACTTGAGACTCTCGAGCTCCCCTGGCCCTGATGGAGTGACATCTCAGTTTCTGATGAGATGCTCACAGGTTCTTGCTCCTGTTTTCTCGTACTTGATGCGTTGCATCTTGGACCAGGGCAAGTTCCCCTCTTCTCTGAAGGTAGCTCATGTTGTTCCAATTTTCAAAGGGGGAGATAAGTCACTCCCCAGTAACTACAGGCCAATTTCTCTCACTTCGAATATTGCGAAGGTGTTTGAGAAGATCATGAAGTTCAAACTTGTTGAATTTCTTGATATACATGAAGTCCTTCCTCCTAGCCAGCATGGGTTCCGAGCACATTTTAGCACGGTTACCCAACTGATTGAACATATAGAGCAGGTTATTGAGGGACTGGAGAGCCATGAATCAGTCGATGTAGTTTATCTCGACTTTGCCAAGGCCTTTGACAAGGTAGATCATGGCCTTTTAGTTAACAGGCTCCATGAGATTGGGATCCAAGGCAAGGTTCTCAATTGGCTAAGAAGTTTCATTTGTGGTAGGAAACAATTAGTTAAGGTTGAGGGATCCCTTAGTGACATACATGATGTCAAGTCGGGTGTCCCTCAGGGCTCCATTTTGGGTCCTCTCCTTTTCATCATCTTCATTGCTCCGCTTCAGAAGCTTGGTAGTAGTAATGTCAGTATCTCTTCTTATGCTGATGACACAAAATTGGTAGTTGGTAGGAATGGTCAGGATTCCGGTTGTCTGGCAAAGGTCCTAGACCAAATTTATTCCTGGGTTGCTGCGAGTAACATGGCCTTGAATGGAATGAAATTCCGCTCAATGACCTTTGGGTCGACGCCATTAGACACTCCACTATTAGATGATGAAGGTAAGGACATTGAGCAGGTCTCATCCATGAAGGATTTAGGTGTAGTCCTCCAAGATAATGGAAAGTTCGATGAGCATATCCAGTTGAAAGTTGGTAAGGCTTTTCAAACATGTGGTTGGATATATCGCACGTTTAAGTCCAGAGATAGTGTCACGATGCTAACTCTGTACAAGTCGATTGTTCAGCCGCATCTTGAATATGCCTCTCCCATTTGGGCTCCAATTAGTTCAGCAGGTTTGCAAAAGCTCGAGCAGGTCCAAAGATGTTTTACTAGGAACATTGAAGATATGAGAGAGCTCTCGTATTGGGAGAGGTTAGAAAGGTTGGGATTGTACAGTACTCAGAGAAGGTACGAAAGGTATCTGATATTGTACGTTTTCAAAAGCATTCATGAGCTTTGTCCCAACCCAGGATTTAGGGTCAATTGTAGTGACCGTAGAGGCTTAATGTGCGTTTTGAGAGCACCTTCAAGCCCTCGAGAATCCAGGCTAGTTAAAACAATGAAGTCCAACTCTCTTCTTTCTCGGGCTCCTTCATTGTTCAATTTGCTGCCCTCAAATATTCGTAGGGTTTATGTAGGGGTTGATCCAGTAGCAAGATTTAAGTCAGACTTGGACAAGTTTTTGACTAAAATTCCGGATCAACCTTATATTCAAGGATTAGCCAGATCAGCCAACTCCAATTCGTTGGTCGATCAAATAATATATATAAATAAAAGTCAAGTATAATAAATAATCTTCTCGTCTTCAATTGCTGGGATTCCAATCCCGGTAGCGGTAAGGAAGTCCGCACCAAAAAAAAAAGAAAAAAAAAAGAAACCGTTTGTTTATCTATTAGGTTGATCTTGTGATAAACAAAGTGCCAAATTGTAAGACCCATTCATCTGACCCCCACAAGAAAAGGCCTAAACAATACTGGTTTTTGATGCAATAGTTTCAGTTGGGTTGGGTTGGAAAGAGCTTATACGATCTCTAAACACAGAAACAGGCCCCAAATGTAGGTATAAATCCATGTAGCATTCATACTGGTGCAACAAAGCAAACAAGAAAATGGACTCCATGGTGAATAAAACCATCCCACACTCATACTTGTTTCCTAAAAACCATTTAAATCCGAAATCGTATCATCTAACCTGTTTGAACATTAATCAATCATTCAATAATGGAGGCAAACTGCCAAATCAGCCCCAGACAGATCCAAGAGAGATGATGAGGCACTGAACAAGCGCGTCCAGTCGTCTTTGCTCTAACGCCTCCATGAATAACGCTAGAGTATGTACAGGGTCGTGCAGGTAATTTGGGACAAACTTCAACTTCATCAAGATCTATAAGGAGTGCAAGTAGACCAATTTTTATTAGATATATATTGTAGAGGAGACGATACGGCCTCGGAAGGCTTTGCAGGCTTTGATGACGTCCGCGGGGAAGACCTTGGCCCACTCCTTGTTGATGGAGGCCTTCAGGCTGTTGATGTTGTTGTGGTGAGTCTTGCAGGCCTTCCTCTCCAACTCTCCCTGGAAGAAGTAGTCCAGGGGGTTCATGTCGGGCGAGTTGGAGGGCCAGGTCTTGGGGTCCCAAAAAGTGACGTTCTCCAACTTGAGCAAGTCCATTGTCTTCTTGGCCTTGTGGGCTGGTGCCGAGTCCTGCTGGAAGATGAACTTGGTCTCCCCGGCCACCTCCTTCATCCATGGGATCACAAATTCGGCCAACACGTTGCAATACCTCTCTGCCCCCACCCTCTCCTTGGGCTTGAAAAAAAAAGGGGGCATGATGGCCCCGTTGCTGCAGATGACCCCCAGGGTCATGATGGAGGCCGGGAACTTGGTGGTGAAGATGTGGGGGACTTTAGACCCGTCGGTGGCCAAGTGCCTGTCATTCTGGACATTGTAGGTCCTGTCAACAGTCAAGTTTTCTCGTCGGAGAAGAAGACCAACCGGCCGCCATTGGACTTCATGTTGTTGAGCAACTTGGTCCCATTTTCGACTCTGATAGCCTTCATCTTCTCTGTTAAGATGTGCCTCTTATACAACTTGTACGAGGTCATCTAGAGGTCCTTGTTGATGGCCCTGGAGATGGTCGACCTGTCCACCTTGCGCTTCTTGGCAAGCATGGATATGTGGGTGCCTGGCGAGGCCTTGATTGACCTGTTCAAGCCAGCCAAGAAGATGGGCTTTCGCTTTTTGTCATTTCTAGGCTTGTGGGTCTTCCAGGAGACTTTGTTCTTGGCCATGAAGCTGTTGTAGACCCTGTAGACAGTGCTGCGGGGGTACTTCAGGGCCTTGGCAATGGTGGCAGGACCATTGCCCACGTGATCGCGGATCGTTTTGTTTGTTCCATAGTTGTCGGGGATAATTCAACCCAAATAATGAACAGCTGAATAGCTGAATGTAGTCACGCAACCTTTATAAAAAATATTTTGGTCTACTTACACTCCATATAGATCTTGATCAAGTTGAAGTTTGTCCCAATTTACCTGCACGACCCTGTAGAGCAGCTTGACAGCTGTCATCTCAGAGTTCACATTTTAACGGCCATATTTTATTTTCCCTGGATTTTCAGTATGAAGGCCTCCCAAGACACATCAACTGGGCACCAAGAAAGTGGCATTAGAAAAAATGATGAACTTTGCTCGGTTTATTTGGGCTGCTCAACTTACAAATTGATGACCAAGCCCATCAGGACGGTGTTGCCAGGGTGGTCGAGGTAATGGCTCCCACTGTCCCAGTTCTCCCCAGACTTGGGGGGCCAAGATTGACTTTTGAAAGGTACAAAGGCTGCTTGCCAACTTGACAATCCAGGTTACTAGATAGAATAATAATGCTGGCTTTCAATGGCCCGAACAGGACATTGAATGGTCAGTAACCAAAGTTCTCAAGGGACTTTGTAACAGCGTCCAGCAATCAGAGTTCATGACAATTAGTGTCCTCAAATCTACGCAAATAATATCTATTTGCATCCTGGGCCTCTTTTTGCATCCTGAACCTTTATATGCATAATTTGCACCTTTGGTCCGTATTCACATTTTTATGCTCCTTTTTGTTATGTTGCGCAGTCTCGCAACTCAGGTTTTTCAACAATGGCTTTATTCTTAGTCAGTTCCATAAAGGCGAACAATCTCGCAGAGCTTTCGTTGAAGGATAAACGAGAACAAGTCTAAGTTTGGGAAGGTGTGAAAGTGAAGGTAGGAAAGAGACATGCAAGACATTCTACTACATCTCCGTCAATTCCAATAAATGTTATTTGATTGATAAATTCACTCGGCAAAACGAACAGTTTTCCTTTTCTTTCTTGAGCTTCGTCTCGGTAATAGGAACCCAGGTTCTTCTGGTTTAGACTCCTGCATCGATAGAAGTTCAGGTTGCGGATCGATGAGACGAAGAAAACGACGGTTCCTAGTATAGCGGCGGTTACCAATGACCACGTTTCGCATCGTTTCGCACAGCGACGACTACTCCTCGCTGATTCCACAACTTCGTAGATGGATCTTGAACTCGGATTAGGTCGTTCACCCTCATAATCCCTCATCCCTGGAATGAGAATAATACCGGGCTTTGTCCGTCTCATACTCAGCTCGGCGCTTCCGGAGCGCATCATCACGGTCCTCGTAAGTGGAGGTATTTATACAGAGGAAAAAGACTATGGCGAGTGTGATGGTGGGAGCAGGAGTAAAGCATAAATGGAAATTGATATTGGTGACTAGAATATAACATCTCCCTTCCCGGGGGAGGGGGGCAGGGTTGACAATAGGGAACAGCACAAAAATGCCACAGAAGATATGGAGGGAATGACTAGAGTTACATACAATTGACTAGAGAAATATAGACATGAAATAAATAATGTATTATATATAATATGATAGAGTTGAATAATGTGGTGACCAGAAGGATTGACTAGGCGTTGAAGGGTTTGTCTACGATTGATCCTCCATCCAGGTCACCACTTCCGCCAGTCCTTCCCAAGCATCCAGGCATTGATGTCTCCCCCAGCGCCTCGGACACCCCACAGTCGACCTGGCCCAGTCACCGCTGCATCCACGGACCTTCGCTGCACCCATGGACGGGTCACTGCAACCACGGCCATTCCGCACGCATCACGTCTCTTCTGGGCCCAAATTCCGCATTGGCGTCCTCAGCCGTCTAGGGGAAGGTTCTTCCGCCTGGAGGCGACTACTACCAGCTGTGCCTTGTATGATCACCGGATGGTGGCTGTTGACTAGATATTTATTGTTCGTAAGTGGAGGTATTTATACAGTGTGATAGTGGGAGCAGGAGTAAAGCATAAATGGAAATTGATATCGGTGAATAGAATATAACAGTTCTCCAAAGAATTTTTGCCAATTCGGCGGACCTAAACTGTGGTCCACCATCTGTTCGAAGTTTCACCGGAATTCAGTAGCTCACAAATATACGTTTGAGCGATAGCTCAACCTCTCTTGAACTTGGTGTCTTGGTGATGACGTCCAAACACGACCAACCTGAATAACGATCAACAAGGGCTAACAAGCATCAACCACCATATTCGAATAAATCGACAATCACGGATTTGAAGGGGTGTTGGCGGGTGGATCGGATTTCATTGTCTCTTGGCCAAACGAAGGTTGGTATAATTGGCAGACCTAACACGACTCCACGAGAGTCGCAAACTCGTTCCTCATTCCAGGCCAAAAGAAAAAAAGAACGGGCACGGGCACGATTGAAAGTGGGGGTCACGCCCTGATGCGGGAGGTGCAAAAGACGGAGCAATTCCTTACGAGCCATGGTGGGAACAATTATCCTCTGGCAATCAACCAGGGCTAACTCATCCGGTGAAAGGTCCTGACTTATTGAATTCCCGTGGTGAAACGGAAACATGGAACTCTTGACCCAAGCACTAGTTGATAGCTCTCAAAGATGGAGAGCACCTAGTACAAGGGCTTCAGTTTCTTAGACCTATCTTAAGGCCTCCGGTTGTAACCCTAATCAGGGCATACAATCACTAGTTCGAGCTTCCTTTCTCAGGGCCCCAAACAATCATCAATTGACTAAGGATACAAATCGCTAGCTACCTCTACTCCCCACGGTCCCAGATCAATCTCGGTTGTCTGGCCTATACCTGGGCCAATCTTCAAGGCTAACTATCCTGCAAAATGTGGTCACTATCCTAGTCTAAATGCGTCTATCACAATCGACCTCTACTCTAGAGTCTAACTTCTTATTTTCTGCTACAAGAGTGATGAATTTTAGATACAGTTGAATACAGATCACTTGCTACCTCTACTCCCTACGATCCCAGCACAATCTCGGTCGTCTGGGAAATCTAGGCTACTCTTCAAGGCAAACTGTACAGTTCAATCTACTTTATTCATCACAAACATGAAAATGACACTCTACAAATCAGCTGTCTTGCTTGGGTAATGAAAGAGGGGGTAATTGCTTGGCCATGGAGGGGAGCAGGAGTAAAGCATAAATGGAAATTGATATCGGTGACTAGAATATAACAGTTCTCCAGAGAATTTTTGCCAATTCGGCGGACCTAATGTGTGGTCCACCATCTGTTTGAAGATTCACCGGAATTCAGTAGCTCACAAATATACGTTTGAGCGATAGCTCAACCTCTCTTGAACTTGGTGTCTTGGTGATGACGTCCAAACACGACCAACCTGAATAACGATCAACAAGGGCTAACAAGCATCGACCACCATATTTGAATAAATCGACAATCACGGATTCGAAGGGGCATTGGCGGGTGGATCGGATTTCATTGTCTCTTGGCCAAACGAAGGTTAGTATAATTGGCAGACCTAACACGACTCCACGAGAGTCGCAATCTCGTTCGATCTCTGTCGTCTGGGAAATCTAGGCTACTCTTCAAGGCAAACTGCGCAATTCAATCTACTTTATTCATCACAAACATGAAAATGACACTCTACCAATCAGCTGTCTTGTTTGGGTAATGAAAGAGGGGGTAACTGCTTGGCCATGAAAGAGGGAAAACATACATGGACATAAAATGGTTTGATCCTACTTTTGATGAGGGCGATTCTTGCGTCCAACGGAGATCCATGGTGATGACGTCGGTGCAATGGGATTGAAGGTCCAGAATCGAATTGACGGAGTATAACTCAGAATTTGCACCTGTACTCAGCTCCAGAGACTTTTCAACTCGTCTATGCTGGCCCACTGATGTATGCTATGCACTTCCCCAGGTCCTCTTGACTCTGCACGGCTTCCTGGGTCCCGACTCCAATCGTTGACTTTCACTGTCCTTATTCAAAATGGATAGGCTCAACCTCCAGTACTCTATCAAAATGTTCTCGATTCAACTACCAGCAAAAGCTTCAAGATGGGAGTTGTTTTCACTTTCAATGGTCAATGGTGACTTCTCGGAGAGGTTCAAAACAGACTTCTCTCCACAAGAACCAAAATGTGACTTCTCCCCTCGTTGAAGGGTGATGCGTGACTGTACTCTCCTCGAGCACGAAAATGTGACTGTGCTCTCCTCGAGCCCGAAAATGTGACTGTGGTTTTGGTTAAATTTCCCGTACCACGTTGGTTTCCACCTCTTCCTCATGGAAGCGAAACGGGTTGTCCCAGGGCCCTTGGTGAACGGTGACGGCTTCTTCTGTAAACTGTTGCACCTGAACGACATCTGACCGCAACAGGGATTTTCACATACCAATGTCCAGGGTTGACCTCGTTTTGTCAGGCCAGTCACATTGGCATCAAGGGGTTTCTCGGATTGCCGACAATGGATTACGTCTGCCTCTTCTGTAAGATGTGGCATGTGGGTCACATCTGACCACCATTGGGTATGAACGGCAAAGGGTTGACATTGGGCCGGAACTACGTCCCAACAGGACATTCAGGAAGGATTGGTCGTCATTTGCCGTCAGGGGGCGACATTTTGGTAACATCGATCCTTGAGGATGAGATTGCTTATTCAGATTCTCTTCCCCCTCTCAAAATAATCATGGGAATATCGGTTTTGGTAACCGAGGATTTTCGCAATTACGTCTGATCAATTTCTGAGAATCGATTCCTCGAGAGTGTCTTTAAATTTCACATCTTTCCGAGACTTATGATGGATACACCGTCTCTGCGAGCATTTGGTTGGCATTTGGTCGACATCTGACCGCCAAACGGACTACACGATGGGCAATCCAACGACTTCCGTGGTTTCACAAGATAAAAACATACATTTCTTACAGACATTTTAATAAACCCAGTTCCGAGAGCAATCATTCATCCTGTACATCATTTATCCATATCATTTTAGGATG
>NC_081450.1:8179539-8186284 GCF_007210705.1 Tigriopus californicus | reverse complement strand
CACCATTTAATTCAAATTTTCTGATATCGATTTCTGCCTGCAAGTGCTCATCTGCTTGTATTCATGTGGAAAGGTGTATTAAGCAAATTCCGCATTTCAAGATACTCGACTTCACCCGCAAAACCTTTTGCAACATAATGACATAATGGTTCAGCTTGCTCAATTATTTACATAAAATATAAGATTCGAGTCTGATTAATAATGGCTGACAATAAGTATTAACCCAAGATTCCAGTCAAGATGGAGGACGACTGTCCCAAAAATCTCCGTCGATTTGATTAAGCTGTTGTATTAGGAAATGAGATATGACAAGTGACCGCCCAAGGACGAATCAAAATGGAGGTTTCGTGACCATTTTTCTCAGAAGGTTGAGTTTGACATCAGCTTAAAGGTCCCTATACAATGTGTTTTGCCTTTGGACCATTGCAACCTAAACACGTACGGGGCCAATTTCTCTTTCAAACGTTAAAGGCGAGGGTTCTCAACAGTAACTGGTGAGAAATCATTCATGATGGGGATTAAAAGCTTACGGGGTGGAAAGAAATTAAGGGCCTCCTTTCGTGCCTTTTGAAAATCCTTCCCCTACCCTCAAAGAATTGCTGGATCATATTGAGTCACAGTTTGAATTGAAGGCACTATTAGAAAACCTATCACCATACCATATAAGATCCAATTTTAGCCTAAAAGAGATTGGTGACCATCTAATATTTGGCCATAATCTTTCTCCTAGAGTTTGCATAAGAGAAAAAAAGCCTTCGGATTCGACCTGACCTCCTGAACCACCTTACTATCAGTCTGTAATGGTCATTTTCGATGGAGTTCTTGATCTTACCGTGAATTACGTTCAACTTTTTTTGGAGACCACCCACAATTACTGGATTCGAATTGCTCTTGAGCCTTTTTGCTAGTTTGCAACTCTTTTTGAACAAAGTCTTCCCATATTTTGGAATTTTTGTCTGTATCTCACCCTACAGAACACATTCAGAGATTACTAGGTTGGAGTAAACTTACTGAAAAAACTGAAACTAGTTCGTCCATGGCTGCATGTATTGACGATTCCTGTTTCAGAATTGAAACCATGTCCAGTTTTCTAATCTTTCTACAATCAATGGGTAATGTTCATCTTTGAACTTGAACTTGGCCAGACCGATGTTTTTGGCTGGTTTTACCCTAGAGCGCGCCGGCTTTAGAGTAATGGTCGACCCTATAGATGCTCTAGGCATAGATACGCGAGGTTGAGTATACGTCATCAAATTCGATCGATCTGATTGGGTGCCAATTGTCAACGAACATGAGCTTTGTTTGGAAACCTCCACAACAAGAAGTCAGTCGCTTATAAAAAGAGATCACACGTTTGCATTGCGCAATAGGGTAAAGCTTTGAATGATTTATGACAAACTTGATCCACCATGACAGTCATATCATTCCACAGGGTTAAGAGAGTTTTTTGTCATTATAATTGAATTAGTGTGGTATTTCTCAATAAAATGTACTTGACAAACTGATCTTTCGCATGCTGCCAGTCTAGAGTTGGACTGAAGCACCTCAATAAAGAAAGTACTACTGTGTTCAACAAATTATATTGTTAAGTATAAAGGGACTTGTTTCTTGATAGACTCAGGAAGCACACATGTGATAATATTAATCTGAATAATCTAATGAAATATCATAACAATCTAATCTTACAAAAAAATGGGTTCAGAGAGGATTTAAAAAGTAACATAATAATAATAACAATCTAAAATGCCATATCAATGAATCAGCTTGTCTTCAAGTAAAATTTGGTAGTGTCCTTGAAGAAATTATTCAATGATCCTTGTCATAATAGAACTCTTTTTTATACAACGCATCAGTTGTAAAAACCATCAAGAACCTCCTGTTAAAGACTGGTGGTCTTGTGAATGAGATGTTTAGTGAAGGCCTCTTGGAGCTCAGGACCAGATGGAAGAAGTCCCGCCAAGATTGTGTTCGGAAGGCCCCTGCAATTGCGTGTGCCGGCCCATCACAGGGCATTCCACCCTACCTGGATTGGATCGTGTCCATGGAAAAACATGACGAAAAAAAGGCCAAACTTCACATCCAGTCCTGTCAAAAATATAACGAGTCTTGTTGGCTCCCATAGCAATTAGGGCACTTGTGAGCGTGCAAATTCGTCAGACCAACCTGTGGGACCAATCAGGGACAATCACATTAAGAGGGAAGAGCCGTGATTATCGGATTCGCATCCCGTCGGGTTGATTCTTGTGGCGGAACCAAAGATTTCTGAGAATCCTTCAGAATCTTGGAAGCAACGTCGCCAAAGATGACCCTTCAAACAACGGCAACCCCGGACCTCAAACAACGACACCAAGTCAGCCAAGGAGATCCCAGCGCGTGAGATTTGTGCCCATGAAATTTCAATGATTTCATTTTGTTTACTTGGATACTTCAAAGAACATCCTCCAAGTCGACCGGGGGTGTTAGACGCTGATTGATCCTCCAAAACTAGTCACCCTTGTCATGTGAAATCTCCCGGGCATTTTAATTGATTTGACCATTGACTCTACCATATTCTAGTCAGTTCTATCATGCTCCCTGAACAATAAAGGGGTAGAACTAGGGACCCGGGATGCAGAGACCCGGGAGGTTGAGTATACGTCATCAAATTCGAACGATCTGATTGGCTGCCAATTGTCAACAACATGGGCTTTGTTTGGAAACTTTCTCATCAGGGAGTCAGTCACTTCCAAAAAGACCTAACATGTTTGCATGGCATAAGAAGGCAAAGCTTTGAATGATTTATGACAAATCTGATTCACCCTGGGTTCAACCAACATATTCTACAGCATTAAAGTGTCTTTTGCCATTAGAATTGCATCAGTACAGTATTTTTCAATAAAATATAGCTGTCACGCTGATTTCTTGCATGTTGCCAGTGTCAATTTGGGCTAAAGCACTTAAAAATAGAAAGTACAACCATATTAAACAAATTAAATTGTAAAGTATAAGGGACTTGTTTCTTGAGAGACTCAGAAAGTTCACAAGCCATAACGTGAATTTGAATAATAGAATGAAATATGTTTGCAATCTAATCTTCGTTAAAAATGGGTTCAGAAATTATTTAGAAAGTAACAAAACTATTTTTAATAATCTAACATGCCATATCCATGCATCAGCTTGTCTTTGAGTAAAATTTCGCAATGTCCTTGAAAAAATATTCACTGGTGCTTGTCATGACAGTACTCATTCTTACAAAGCGCATCAGTTCGAAATCTGTTTGGAAACTTTTTAGTTCATCTGATCGCTTACTTTTTCGAAGTGGAGCCGTTTGTCAAACCTCGCGCGTCTCTGACCAGGGTCTCTAGGTAGAACAAACTTCTCCGTTCTTTACTATGTCGGGACTAAACAGTGGGCTTCGGGAAGAGCAACTTGTCTCATCGTTCGCTCCAGAACATGCCCTTGAGGCATTTGAACCAAGACTTTTGTCGCAAGATCATCTTTGTTACGGAGAAGTTGTTTGATACGTGCGAGTTGCCAAACGTTTTTCGTCAAGTTTCGGTTTTCAAAAAAAACAACATCGCCGACGTTCAAAATATTTTTGTTTTATTTTGTCCATTTAGGTGAAACACTGAGTTGTTCGAAATAATTTTGGTCCAGCGAGACCAAAACGAATTTAGGACTTGTTTCCTCTTCAGCCACATGTCTTGGCAAGCAATCATTTGGAAGTGTTTTGGGTCTGTTATAAGCAAGTGGGTTAAATTTCGTCCTTGAATAGGAGTATTCCCTCCAAAATCGTTGTCGTGAATGACGGACAGATTAACATTAGTGTCTACTAAAATTTGCTTTAGCTTTTTGTCGGCGTCGACGAATTGTCCAGCTCTATCAGAGTAAAACGTGTTTGGTCGTCCTCTGTGGCCCATAAAGCGACGGAAAGCATTGAGAAATTCAGAGGTAGAGCCATTTTCTACTACTTCCAAATGAATGACTCTAGAATGGAAACAAGTGAAGAGAGCAATCCACACCTTTGTTGTTTTTCCATGTCCTTGATGACGTTGTTGGGCAAGCTCAGTTATTTTGATTTGTTTAATTTTTGGAATTGTCCGAAAGTCTACTCATTATTCTCCAACATGTTTGAATGGGAAGGATTTGTGGGTTTTAATTTTGCGTTGATAGACGACAGATTCGAGTGAGAATGTTTATAATGGTACGTCATTATTCAATTCTTACTATGGTCCCATCAATTATGTCAATGGGAATGATAAGCGTAGCCGTGTGTACGGGGAAAAAATGAATGTTGTATTCAATATGTCCTTGCTACTGGGCTGTGAGTTTCGTACTTCCCGTTCAACATTGTCAAAATTATTTGCTACAAATTCGTCCAGCTTGGTGATATCAACCGGAGCAATTGGCTGCCTTGGCCATTGAGGCTGAGGTTGACAAAGAAATTTACGTCCTTGAAGCCAAAAAATTTTTTTCTCAAGCAATGTTTGGAGATCACATCCCCGACTTGGCAAATCTGCTGGATTATGAACTCCGGGGCAAAATCGGATTGTGGAATTGAAGAAATAATCAAGAATAAAGACGATTGGTTTACAAAAACTTTACTCCTTTGAGTGCTTCAGTCATGAAACCATGAGATGTTGGAGGATTACCAACGTTTCCTCTGTCCACGATGGAGTTGGTTGTTTTGGGGGCATCTCGAGTGGCACGGAAAATATCCAGCCAAGCCTTGAAGGAGGTTGAATTCTCAACCAGGCCCGCGTGCCATTTCTCGTTAGACCCAGTTTTGATCTGGTCGGCAAGGTATTTTTGTCGACGTCGCTCCTTGAAATCCAACAGAGATTCGGCCATATTTGGTGTTCATCTCGGATCGAATTGCTCTTTATTTATCTTTCTTCGTAAAACCCTTTTCCATTCACACAGAACCTTTCATATGCTACAACATCCTCCCCCCAAATTTATGTCCAATTGATAAAATTTGAAATCACTGTCTTAAAAGCGGATTGGTTTGGAACGAATTCGTGGACTTGTTCTTCTCTGTGGGGTGGCCTCTTGGTCTTGTGGGGAGCGTGCTCAATGATGTCTTCTTGCTTCAATTCTGGTACAGGTCGAACGAATCGTCGATTTCGCCATAAGATGCTTCCTGACCCTAGCTTTACTCGGTAACCCCTTGATTTGCCAATGCTGGCTATATACCCGATGCGGTCCCAAAGCTTTGATGATTGATTTTGAATGCATACACGAGATTCCATATGCTACATTAGCTGGTCTGTTGTAGCATATTTCTTGATACGCCCCATCGGATCTCGGGTTTGAATGGCCGATTTTGTAGAGATCTTCTCCCTCAAGGATAGATTTCAGGTGTTCAAAGGGAACTTGCGGGGAATATCCGTGGAGTGTTTTTAGATTGCCGTGGGCAAGGTCCCAAGCTGCCCGCCAAGAGTTGAACAATTTGAGACAGTCTTTGTGGCTCTTGTCGCCATTGAACTTAAGACCGGCTTTATGGCGTTATATTTGTCCGCAGACTGAGCATGGTACACCGCCATTGAGGTAGAGGGAGCATTGTTTACTGGGATAGGAAACAATTCGTCACGGAGAGTTGACCGAGTTGAAAGCCGTTGCATAAGGCCTTCTTTGGCTTGAATCAATCGCGTTCCACCTCCAACATGGCAGTGGAATCACCAATGAGGTCATTGGAGAGAGCTTCATATTCGCGTTCAAGCGTCTGAAGTTGGTCTGGTCGGGTTTGAGTTCGGGGCAGACGAGGTGCAATCATCCGGAGGCGAAGATTCGATTCGTTAGGATCAGAGTCTTCTTCAAGATTGAATTTGACCAATGACAGATCGGATGTAATTTCCTTGCTCAGTTGTTTGACCAAGATTGAGCACCGAGCGAATTTGTGGTCTAGACTAGGTGGGTCTTCAGAAGACTTGTCATCCATAAGGGGGTCGGAAGATTGAAGCTGGTCATCCATGTTAGGCTCTGAAGAAGGAGGACTGGCGACGTTATCATCGTCAGGCAACGCCTTGTCTGTGTTATTATCCGACATGATGTCTCCTAAAAGACAATATCTTAATAGACAAGATTCATGACTTGCAAGTTGTAAGTACTTTAAAACCTAATAAGTTTATTGCTCATTTATGTTGATGTTTGGCTTTAACAGCTTCTCTCCGATTTGTATTGTAGTATTTCTAGTTCCAAATCGTTGCGTAGTTCTTTAGTTTCATTACATTAGTCCTTTACAGTTAGAATTTATTGTTCTTTAGTGTATTGATTCATTTTGTGTTAGACCAGCTTGTTGCATTTTTTCTGTGTTTTTGTGCTGTTTTCCTAGTTAACATATGTTCTTGATTCCTTGCTTTTCTCTGTCCCTTACTTCTTGTTTACTATCTCCATCTTAGATTTGTATGTTTAGTTTGATGTGAGGTAGTTCATCCCTCTTTTGATTCTTTGTCCTGTATCTCAGGACAAGATTTTTTTTTTGCGGACTTCCTTACCGCTACCGAGATTGGAATCCCAGCAGTTCAAGACGAGAAGATTATTCATTTTACTTGACTTTTATTTTATTTATATATATTATTTGATCAACCAACGAATTGGAGTTGGCTGATCTGGCTAATCCTTGAATATGAGGTTGATCCGGAATTTTAGTCAAAAACGTGTCCAAGTCTGACTTAAATCCTGCGACTGGATCAACGCCTACATAAGCCCTACGAATATTTGAGGGCAGCAAATTGAACAATGAAGGAGCCCGAGAAAGAAGAGA
>NC_081450.1:8173980-8178793 GCF_007210705.1 Tigriopus californicus | reverse complement strand
TGTCACTAAGGGATCCCTCAACCTTAACTAATTGTTTCCTACCACAAATGAAACTTCTTAGCCAATTGAGAACCTTGCCTTGGATCCCAATCTCATGGAGCCTGTTAACTAAAAGGCCATGATCAACCTTGTCAAAGGCCTTGGCAAAGTCGAGATGAACTACATCGACTGATTCTTGGCTATCAATAGAGCAAAGGACTGTTGCTCCTAAACTCAATGGAGTTGAAAACACACTAGAGAACTGCCATAGCCTCTACATTGTCTATGGCTTCCCCATCGACCTCAAATGGCCCTACAGGGTGTTTGATCTTTCTCTTAGAGTTTGCATGAGAGAAAAACGCCTTCGGATTCGACCTCACCTCTTGAACAACTCTACTTTCCTTTTTCAACTGATCGGTCTCAATGGAGGCCTGAATTATACTCTGGATTAAATCCAACTTTCTCTGAAGGCTAGCCACAACTACTGGATTCAAAGTGCTCTGGAGCCTTTTTGGCAATTTGAACAATTGCTTCCCATACTTCGGAATTTTAGACTCTTGCGCAACACATTCAGAGATTGCTAGAGTAGAACAGACGTCTTCAGCATTGAAATGAGATCAAGCTCCCCTAACCTTTCTATGATCAACGGCCAATGTTCATCTTTGGATTTGAACCCAGCCAGACCGACCTTTTTGGCCGGTCTTACTCTAGAGCACGCCGGCTGTTGAGTAATGGTCGACCCTATCTCGAGAACATGATGATCTGACAGATTACTAGGTGTCACATGGACATACTGGATCAGATAAGGGTCATTGAAAAAAAAAACAGTCAAGAACGCTATTCGCTTTGGTGGCTACACCAACATGCTGAGAGAGATTGCGCAAGATCGCAAATTCCTCCACCTTTTCGAACGACTGAGACGTCGATTTCGAAATGGGAATATACCCATCTGGACTAGCCTCCTTTGTCTACAACGATAACCGGAAAATTGAAGTCCTCTACAAAGAAAACCTTTGAGCAAACTGACTGGTCCAACTCATTACCTATGAATTTGAGAGCTGACAAGAACGAGCTTACTGAACAAGAGGGGGGCCTATATATTGTTACAATGGACAGATCAAGACTTTGGAGGTGACAAACTAACACCTCTACTTCTCCATTCGACATTTTTACTTGACTAATGCGTAGGTCATTTCTAACATATAGACATACGCCTCCATCCGGAAAAATGGGATTGTCAGGGCGTACTCTATCACATCAAACTAAATTGAAACCAGCCATTGCTACCTCTTCATCTAAGACCCCTGGTCGAAGCCAATTTTCTGTCATAGAAATGAACGAGACCTGACTATCTAAAGCTAGATCCTCAAGAACCTTGATCTTTGTGCTGTCTTTTTTGGAAATAAGACAGTGCACATTCAAATAAAGCCCTTTTACGGGCAGATAGCCCTTCAATGAACTAGAGTTATCAAATCTTTGACTAGGTTCTCTAACCTTAAAAAATCATGTTTTTGGACAAAACTAATCATAGGTGGAGGATAAGGGAACCTATATATGGTTGTCATATTTCGACGCGTACTCGGCTATTTAATAATGTATGATATTATAGGATAATTGCTGTCCCATTATTGACGGTTATAATGAGTTGGAAAATAGTCTCGGTTTTCGTTTCCAAATAGTTGGTTTATGATTTATAGTCAAAATTACCTTTGAAAACCTTTCGAAAGTAAAAATGTTGTTAAAAGTGAATCATCAGGTGGCTTTTGGTAAAGTTCATAGAAAGGGGCAAAACATGCCTTCAAGTTGTAATCAAGTTGTGAGCTATCAAATCTTTGACTAGGCTCTCGAACCTTAACAAATCCTGCTTTTGGACAAAACTATCTTAGGTGGAGGATAAGCGAACCTATGGGGAGAGGGTAAAAGGGAAGGAAAAGAAGAGGGAGAAGGAACTCTGGCCGCCACCTGAGCATACGATCTAAAAGATACGTGGGGCTCATGGCGACCAGAGGGGGGCTTAGGGCTACAAAGTTTGGGCAGAAGAGAGGTTAAAGGAATTGAGGGTGAGGTTGTAGGAGAGGGAGGGGAACAAGGGGAGGGAAATAGGGAAGGAGAGAGGAAAGGGGTGGGGTAAGTCTGTTGAGAAACTTGACAATGAGGTTGAGACAACTGCTGTCTCTTCGTCCTAGTGCCCCTGAGAGGGGCCTTTGTGCATTTGAAATTGAGGAATACCTTGTGCCTCAAAGATCTAATGCACATAAATGGGTGGGAACAGCTGCACCCCTGCTTGGAACAGCCCTTCTCATTGAGTTTGAGAAGGCCAAACTCTCTAAGTTTGGGACACCATTCTGGGTGAGCCAGTTTACACCCTTTGCTTGCCTTTTTGCATCTCTGTCGTTTATGGACATTGCAAATCTCAAGAGCAGTCTTTACTATACCCTCACTCTTTCTGACCTCTGTGAGCTCTTTGACTACAAGGGGCATTTCTGTCATATCAAGAGTGTCAGTATCTGTGTCCCTTTTGCCTACACTTGACTGGTTTATCCCACAGTCAATTAGTGGCTGGGTGTGACCAACCCAAGCTATTAAAGCTTCCATAATGAAAGGCTTATTGATAGAGGACGGATTTTTCCCATCCAAAACCAGCTCAAGACAGTTCCTAGCCCCTTCAGAAAGTCCCTTCAACAAAGCTTCCATGGTTATTGAAAGCAAGGCTATTTATAGGATCCTAATTGAAAATACTGGAAACCTGAACAAAATATGGAGAAATATCCTGGAGGCTTCCTTCAGTTTCAAGAGAAAAACCGTTAGAAATGAGCAAGAGGAAAAAAAAAGATGAAAAAGTAGAAGAAGAAGAAGACAGAGCCAAGAGAGCCAAAGGAAGAAACCAGTGCGTGTGAATGAGAACCAGCTGTAGAGCAGGTAAACTACACACGTGCTAGGTAGAAACCAAGGAGGAACATACTCCCTGGGGACCGACAAGAAGAAGAGAATAGGTGATTTCGCTAGGTTGGGGCTACCAACAGAGGAGAAGAGATACGAGTTGGTTGACTACGATGACCTACTCTTGGCTGACCAGCTAGCTAACCTCAGCCAACATACACCAACTCGACTACAGGAACAAGCTAACATCAATGGAATGGAATAGATTAAAACAAGGTTCTAAAACCCAATTTTATATTGAAAATAGGAAACTAAACTGATTGTAAACAACAAGAAAAATCGACTACATTTACAAGTACATGAAATGAACAGGCTAAACAATAAAAACAAAATGAACTACTCCTTAAGCCAAAAATACATGAAATAACCTAGAATTGGGATAAAAAATATTGATAGACAAAGAAAGAGAAATACGACATGAACATAAAAATAAAAGACATAAGAATAAACTACTAGAGATGGGAAGAAATGAAAGCTAAAGAACAAAAGTGTCTTACCTTAAGCAGCCACGCAACCACTTACACAACACAACACACTCAGGCCGACCGTTTGAAAAGATCAGGAACAACAAAATGTTGCGACTGCTCTCAACAAAAGACGGGACTGAACTGAACTGAGATTGCGTAGCCTTTTAGTTTTCTTCTTTTTCTTGGTGTCTTGATTTTGGTGCTCATTGATAGCTCCTCTGCATTCATGATCGAAGCTATTCTTGGAAAAGTCAGCAAAGGGGCTAAACAATGTTTGGAAATGGTCTTAGCAGTTTATTATAGAGGCTTTAGTTGCTTGGGTCAATGAAACCAGGGTGTTGCTTGAAGAACAGGCTCACCCAATAGCTGAGAAGTCGACTGATTTGACCAATGTAGAGGTTGAAGTAGTAGCTCCTCAAAAAGAGCAGGGAAAGGCGGTTGCAGAGAAAACAGTCTGTCCTATCTACCGGAAGGAGCCTTGTCCTGAAGAAGGAGAAAGCTGTCAGTTTGACCACCCTAAGTGATGTCAAGAACTTCTCAAGTTCGGCCTTGAGAAGTGCAATAGGAAGAAGAGATGTTCGAAGGTAGATTGTCCATTTTTTCACCCATAAATGTGCCGTCAGTCCATGAGACTTAAGACGTGCTTTAATGTACGGTGTACCTCCATCTGTAGAAGGGTCGCAAAGAAAGGCGAGAAACAGGATAGCTCAATTTCGTAGTTTTAGAGCTGACCATATTCTTAAACTTAATCCCTCCCTTCCTTAACCCATTTAAATTCCTCCCTCCCTCTCCTCCTACCCCCCACCTTCTCTTCCAATTCCTTCCTCTTCCTTCAAATACCCAATCCACCCCTATTCCTATGACCACTCTCTTCCCTAATACTCCTTGCCCCACCTGCATTTCCAAAAGTCGTTCTTATTCTAATGTAGCTGCCCAATCATTCCTCAAACCCAACCATTCATTAGCTCATTTTGTGCCTCCAGTTGAACGTAGCTTTGTTTATAAGAGGGATTTTTTACGGTTGGAGAGGATGGTCCAAGATCTTGTGAACTTGGTCCGTCAAAAGAGAGGCCCGTAAAGGGGCTATATTTATTATTATTATTATTATTATATATATTTGCGGCTCTCGGCCATGACAACAAAGGTATAAAAAGACTGATCAGTTTGGCGATATCACAGGTGGTATTAGGGAAGAATGACTAGATGTACCTCAATGCACATGGTAGAAATGAAGAGGGTTGGAGCAGACATTGCAGATGCAGGAGGGTAGAGGGAGGTGATGAAAAACTTGGTTATTGCAGTAGAGAGGATGGGCTAGGTTGAACAACTCCTTTGTCAGCTCCCGTCGATGATGGAATTTGGCGGGGAGCCGGGCAAAGGTACGTGACCTCCAATATTCCGAGGGGATGTCGGGCCACGGACAGTAG
>NC_081450.1:8172053-8173208 GCF_007210705.1 Tigriopus californicus | reverse complement strand
TACACTCTCCTCTTGTTGTTGATGTTATTGTGGACTGTTTCATAGAGGAGAGTTGCTGCCAGTGATGTTGAACGGCCTCTCCGGAAGCCGAACTGGAACTCCGGCATGAGATCTCGTTCCTCAGCCAGTCAAGAGAGGCGGGTAGCGAGTAGGGTGGACAGGATCTTCAAGAAGGGGTTCTCCAGGGTGATGGTCCGGTAGTTATCCGGATTGTCTCTAACCCCCTTCTTATGAATGAGGATGACGGCAGTCTCCATCCAGTCTGGTGGGAAGAAGGAAGTTAGGAGGGCGTTGCTGAAGAGCTTGGCAAGCAGGGATGAAACTTGGGTCCGGAGAAGTGATAGCTGGAAGGGAGAGACCCCGAGTGTTGAGGGGGCCTTGCTCTTCATCTTCTTGAAGGCATTGTCCATTTCGGAGTCTGTGAAGGGCTGCAGGAGAGGATGTTGTTCCTCCTGGCAGCCCTGGACCTCCTCCACTCTGCTCTCAGATGTTGATGAGAACAGTTGCTTGCAGTGGAGGAGGAATTTGGCCACGGGGACCTCCAAGGTGGTGGTGGGGCGTTTCGCGCGCTTGTACAAGCCCCCCATCCTCTTCAAAGACGAAGAGGCAATTAAATTATCCACTTCCAACCTTTGGTGAGCAAACTCTGCACTCCTCAGAGACTTGTGATATGCAGTCCTCGTGATTGAGTACTGTTTCCAAGTCTCTGGTGTTCGGTTCATTTGGGCGATCTTGTGTTTCCCTTGCATTTGACTCCACAGTTCTCGATGGTATTGGTTGAACCATGGAGTCTTTGGGCCTCCTCCTCTCCTCTTTACTATGTAAGAGGACTCTTGGAATGCTTGGGAAATGCCCTGGGCCACTGCATCGGCATTGAAGCCAGACGAGGTGTTAACAGTCTGCTGCAGGGCCTCAAGTTGAGCCGAACACCTCTGTGCATTGATCATGCACCTCCCCCTTGAGTCACGCCCAGTTGTTGGAATGCTCTTGGCGTTTTGAACGTGACCGAGATGGGAAAGTGATCAGAGACCTTTAGCTTGTGCATGAAGCTGCCCGGACATGGGATGGATTCTGATGTGAAGATGTGATCAATGACAGAACCCCCGGAGTATGTGGGCACTCAAGGGTCGGAGCGCAGGCTGATTCTCTAATTAC